>NC_134091.1:39496468-39797733 GCF_000715075.1 Nicotiana tabacum
GGAATTGGAAATTTTATTAGTGAATCGAATTGATCCATCACGCGATTACAATATGAAATACAAGTAAATTTCTGGTTAACTGTATAGCTGAATGCTCGAGCTCCTGAAACGAATTCCTTGAAGAAGAGATAAGAAAAGAGGTAAAAGAAGAAGAATAGGGAGATCAAGAAAGATCATTTGTTCTTATTATATATAAGATCGTGATTGGATCCGCATATGTTTCGTAAAGAGAATAATTTTATTCTTTGAGAATAAACAAAATGGACGACGTTTAATTGGAACATAAAAACATGACTAAATTGGTCCTAGTTACTCTTTGGGTCAAAGTGGAAGAAGCGGGGATTCTCGATTCTCGAACACGGAAAAGATCCAATAAATTCGAAAGAATTGAATGAGGAGTTATAGTACGATTTCGTAGAGTGGCACTAAGGGTGACTTATCTGATAACTTTTTCACTATCACCCAAAAAATAAACTGTCTTACGTAAAGTTGTCACGGTATGATTAACCTCTGGATTTAAAATCACCGCTTATATACCCGATATTGGCCATAATTTATAAGAATATTATGTAGTCTTAGTAAGAGGGGGAAGCGTTAAGGATTTATCCAATGTGAAAAATCACATTGTTCGAGGAACCCTAGATGATGTCGGAGTAAAAGATCGTCTACGTTGTAGATTCTTTTCCAAGAGTTGAGAGTTAAATTGAAAATATCATATTAACTATCAATAGTAGCTGAAATATTATTCACCGTAGTTCTGATTGATCGAATCTCGTCTGCCCACAGAAACTGTTGAGTTGGTTATATTAAATTTTACCTGCCATGAATTGGTGAAGGGGTATGGTAGGAGAGGTATTTCTCCACGATGTATACTAAAGGTGGATATACAGAAAGCTTATGATTCTATAGAGTGGGTGTTTATAGAGCAGGTATTGCAATATTTAAACTTCCTAGGGAGATTCATTCAGTGGATCATAGAATTCTTAAAGACAAATTCATATTCTATTGGGATAAATGGACTGCCTACAGGACCATTCCCTGCAAGAAGAAGTTTAAGGCAGGGAGATCTCATGTCTCCCGTTTCTGTTTGTTTTGGCTATGGAATACTTCAACAGGATCGTAAAAGGACTGAGGCAACAAGCAGACTTCAACTATCACCTATGGATACTGGGAAGAACAACTTGTTGGACTGCCAAGTTTCTTTCATATGCAGGCAAAATACAGTTGATAAAAGGTGTCTTATTTCCTGTTCAAGTCTTCTGGTCACAAGTATTTGTACTTCACACAAAGGTTGTAAAACTAATTGAATCTACATGTAAAAGGTTCTTATGGACATGTGGAGTGGAATTGATAAAAAGGCTTTGCTTGCATGGGAAAAAATATGTTATCCCCAATCTGCAGGAGGTTTGAACATTCTTGATATTGCTATATGGAATAAAGCTGCTATCAGTAAACTTTTATGGAATCCGTGTCGCAAAAAAGATAGATTATGGGTTATATGGGTTCACACATATTACATAAAAAAGAGAAATTTGGAACACGAAGGCTAAGCAAGCCTCTTGGATGGTACATAAAATATTGAAACTAAATAGTTGTGTGGAGAAGGCAGATATCCTAGAGATTAACCTATAGAACATGCCTATGTTCTCCACAAAAACAATGTATGTCAAAATGAGAGAAGATTTTCCGAAGGTACAATGGAGAAGATTAATATGCAACAACTATGAATACCCCAAATGGATCTTCATCCTAAGATTAGCTGCGCTTGGTAGGATGCCCACAAAGGATAGACTGATAAAATGGGGCATGATGATTAACCAAGATTGTCCACTCTGTGGTACTGAGGCTGAAAGTATTGACCACTTATTTTTCTAGTGTTCTTTGTCTGCACACATTTGGGGGCAGCTACTACAATTTTAGAACATAAAGAGGCAAGCCAAGACCTGGAAAGATGAGCTGTATTGGGCAGAAACATATGCGAGAGGACATAATGCATTTGCAGAAATATATAGGATAACGATAGCAGCGTGTGCAGGGGCGAATCTACCTTATGAGGTAGGGGTAATGCCACTCCACCCGCTCGTTTCGCTATAAATTTTACTATGTATGTAATATATTTGTAAAAAAAATAAATATATTAAAGCGATGGTACAAAGTGGATGTGGGTGCCAGTGATTCAGCGTCCCTTCTGAAGGGCTATCACACCTCATGAGTGCGAGGTCGATTCTCTTAGGAGCACTACCTTTGTTTCTATCTTATTTTCCTTTTTTCTACTAACTAAGATTTTTCTTTATTTTCAGTTGGGCCCAGGCCTCACCTTTTTTCCTTTTTTTTTTCCTTCGTTTTCATTTCTTCTTTTTTCTTCCTTTTATTTGCCAAGTTTCTCTCTTCTTTATTTTTTAAACTTTTGTTTATCAGTCTTTATTTTGTTTCTACTTTCTATTGTTATACCTTACTATGAACAACTTTTTTTCATAGGTAATGTGAACTGATTTAGTTAAAATATAATGTCTCTCTTTTTGAAGACACAATATTAATTTAAATATGAGAATATAATTTTAACGTCTTTTTTTATTGGCTTTTGAAAAAACAAAAATAACTTGATCGCGTCAAATTTTGAAGAAGTGAACAAATGAATAAATTACTATAGTGATAAAGTCAATTTTTGTATTTATATCTAATATTTTTATTTTATTTATTATTTATATATTATATATTTGGTAAAGAAATTCGGGAAAGCGTTATTCCGTGACACTGCTTGATGTCATGTATATCCGCCACTGGATTTACTATATGCATAAAGTAGTGGCACCAGCAACCTCCTATTCCTGAATTTGCCTCTGAGCGTGTGTATATTATATTTGGATCGAAAGGAACTTAAGGATGTTTCAAAGCAAGCAAACTGATTCGAGGACTATAATTAGAAGAATTATACAGGAGGTTCACTATAGAGTCTTTTTGAAGAAGTGACTATTGAAACGACTTGAGCAACTTAATTTTTTCCCGTGAATATACAATCTGGTTGTAGCTAGTTGGCAGGCAGCTGAGCAGATAAAGTTTAGCTATATACTGTTTGTTGGGATTTCCAGCTGCAGTATCTTTTGTTCTTGTAGTACATAATTTCAGTTTGGTAATAAAAGTTTTGATTTATCAGCTGAGCAGATAAAGTTTTGATTTATTAGTAATAGACAGACTCAGTGAGCTGCCCGACCCACTCCTTGTTCAAATTCTCTCTCTTTTGCGGACAAAAGAGGCATTTAGATTATGTATTCTCTCGAAAAGGTGGCAGTATCTCTGGACTTTTGCTTATAACTTTAATTTCAATCGTAGAAATTACATCGGGGGGATGACAAAAGAATTCGCATCTTTTATTGACTATGTATTACATCATTCCGTTTCTTCCAAAATTAAAAAGTTTACCCTCAACTGCACTCACCCGGATCGATATTACTCTTCCGAAGGAGGTCATGTAGTACACGACTCGCAAATCAGCAGATGGCTTACTTTTGCTGTTGAAAAAAATGTGGAATCTGTTGAATTATATTCAAATGATGAGGATGGCTGTTGCACGTTGCCTGAATCTTTTTGCACCTGTTCGTCTTTGATATCTTTAGTATTTTCTAGTTGTTGCTTAGGTCCTGACGTTGTCGTATCGTGGAAGTCTCTGAAGAGGATACGCTTGTAGTTTATGGGGTTATGGGAGGAACATATTGTGAACTTACTGTCAGGCTGTCCTGCTTTGGAAACTATGGAATTATATATATTGTGTTTGGGAATTTAGTCGACTGGACATTAGGTCGTCAAAATTGAAGAGACTGAAGCTGAAAAATTATTCGTTGCTTGATGATGGAAGAGATCATTCCTTGGAAATTATTGCACCCCATCTTCAGCATCTGGAGATTTCAAGAGAGCTTTATGACCTCAAGTGTAGGCTTGTAGATGTGTCCTCCTTGGTTATTGCTAAGCTTACTTTCAACAATATATGTATCAAAGACGTCTTCGCTATTAATGCCGAAGAATTTGATGATGCGGAAGATAGTTGTGGTGACTATCATCAAGTTTTTAGGACCCTCGTCCAAGATTATCTTCAAAAGTTGAGTTGTGCAACCGAGGTAACAATGGTAAGTTGGTTCACGGAGGTATGTTTTTAACTCAAAAATCCTTAATTTCTCTGATTGATCTTTAGCAGACAGTAGCAGAATGTAAACATTATAAAATTGAGAACCTTTGCACAAATTTCACAAAAGCAGCTGGATTAAATTACAAAAAATTGTGTCCTTTTTGTGCCCTTTTGCAATCCTTTTGTCAACTTCTCAACGCCCGGTACGTCTTGTATCGTACCGGTAAAAGATAGTATCACTTAACCCTCTGCTGCGAAGTACTTTCTTTTTGTTGTTATTGCTTTATCGAGTCTTTACTACTTCCATTGGGATTTTGCACCAGGTCCTGTGCATGTTGCAGTTCAAAGGAGTGCCGGTTCCAGAATGGAAATGCAAATATCTAACGCTGGAGTTGCATATGAAAAAGTTTAATTTGTA
The DNA here is from genome assembly GCF_000715075.1 of Nicotiana tabacum. Lineage (NCBI taxonomy): Eukaryota > Viridiplantae > Streptophyta > Magnoliopsida > Solanales > Solanaceae > Nicotiana > Nicotiana tabacum. Next base: position 39,501,007 of record NC_134091.1, read on the forward strand.
TGGAGCAACTGGCCTTCTGCGAGCCTCGCCTCATGTGGAGACACTCAACATAGACATAGCGGCTATGCGTGTAACTTCCTGTTGCCTTTTATCTTCATTTTACATCTTTTCATTCTATGAAACTTTAACACCTCCCCCACCCCAAACCACTTGGAAGTTGTTTCTGAATGATAATCCAAACATATCCTTAGTAAAGCTTTACACTAATATGGTTGGTTTTGTTGCTTTCTTGTGGAAAATGAGCTCTGAAATGAAAAGGATTATTGCACTATCAATCTTTTCTTGGGTTATCTCCGCCATGAATCTTTATGATATGGTTAGCAATTATAATCATTCCCAAGTACCGTTAAATTTGTTGTTTCTTAAATCATTATGTGTCAGACACTTGTACTGTGAAATCATATTTTTTTCACTTTTGCGCAATTTCCGTTAGGCTGACCTGCATTTGGTTCTGATTATCTTTCTCCAGCCTAAAAATTCCCGCTGCCGCTTTGAGTTAATATATTTGGCCGAAGTAGATGATATTGATGATTTGCAGAATGGGTTATCAAGCTTTGCGTTTCCCAACCTCAAGAATGTTAAGCTTGCCATCTCCTCCGGGTTGTGCTTGAAGTATTATGTATGGGACTATGTCAAGAAGCTTTTCAAACTTTCAGAATTTTTGTTAAAGAATGCATCGGTTTTGGAGAAGTTCGTTATCAAATTAAAGAGAAGAAGGTGCGAGATATGTTCGATGAACTGCGTGTCCCGATATTTATTTCGATTGGCAGAGAAGTTGTTAGGTTGCCCAAGATCCTCCACCAATTGTGCGATTATCTTCCAGGAGTGAGCTTTCCATCACTAGACTTCTAGTAGTTTCCTGTCTCTCTATGCAAGATATATCGCCTTATATTGAGTTTTGGATATGCTGCTCATGTAATCATGAATCTTTAACTTCTCTATGTAACTAGTTACTATATTTCCTGCAACTCTTGTTTTCCTGGTTCTACTAAGATGAGCAGATAAGCCACGTGGCCCACATCTATTATGATAATTTGCCGCATGAAATGTTGTGTTACTCCAACTCGCTTTGTCAATAGCATAAAAAAGGTCTATGATTGTGAAATGGTCCCCTTTTCTTGGAAGAGAAAGGTCTGCATTTTTTGTTTACCTCAAATAATTTAGCAGTTGTGACAGATAAAAAGCAAATTCTTAGGATCAATTTGGCCATAGATTTTGCCAAAATATATTTGGATTTTTTTTTTGGCAAATACATGTTTGTTCATAAATTTTATCCTTATTTTGACAAATTCCCAAAACCCAAAACCCAAATCCCAAAACCAGCTGGCCCAAAATATTACTATTATATTTTTTAAAAGTTGCTCCAAACTTTTGTATTATATAAAAGAGCCTACCATTTATTATTTTGTAACAATGCTGTTTCGTCTTCTCGATTATCTGATAGTGTATTATGTAGTTCATTATAAAAATGATAATTTTGTACCAAATGGACTATGGTTTGCGATGATATAATGAGTCTTATTGATGAAGGTATTGTTGGGTATTTGTGATAGTTTTTAGAACTTGTGGGTATAAGACATGTTTCATTTTTTTTCCAAAAAGAAAAAGTGAAATATGTTTTGAAAACTGATGTCCAGACACATTTTCATCTTCAAACCAAACTTCATCCAAATCATATTTTTTAAAATAAATTTGGGAATCTATGACCAAAAGCTAGCTTAAAATGCTAGTGAATATTTGTGTTTGACATTTAGGTCATAATAAGAATGTCTGGCTTGATCTATCTGCTTGTTTCTCCTAAATTCTCCATTCTTGGGGCAGAATTTAGTTGGCTGGGACAGCTTACAAGGTGGTGTCAAATTTTTTGGGGAAACACAGCTCTCTTGATAAATGTCGTGAGAAATAGTTTCTTTTATGTTTCCCCTTTGTTTTAATAGAATTACTGTTCTTGGTTAGGTTAAACAGGATTACAAGAAACAATTCAGTGTACTTTACAAAAGTGTCAGGCGGTAGTGGAATCGTAGTATAGTTCTGTTGATTTTTGGTTACAACTTTATAGTGTGTTAATCTTGATGGACTATTTGAAGATTTTGCATTATGCTTCATTAAGCCTAGCTCCATACCCCATTTATAAGATTAAATTGGGTTTGTTGTTGTTGTCCTCTTCGTTAAGCCTAGTTTCATTATTTTTTTCTCTTTGGTACCAGGGAAAGAGAAGATTTTCTTGTTTTGCCCCCCATTTTGAATTGTGCTTGGCCTATTTGATGACAAAAATTACTATGACCAGTGAAACTAGAAAAAACGAATCAAATTATTGGTTGGTAGTGGATGATGTGATCGTATGGTATAATCTGTCTTGCTGAGTAACTGTGTGACGTGTGCTACTTATTTTACTAATGTTACATTGCCGTCATACATGTACCTACCATGTAAAATCTCTGCATTTTATACAACAACGATGACTCAGTGTATTTTTACGAGTGGAGTGTGGGAAGGGTGAGATGTACGCAGCCTTACCGCTACCCTGAACGGGCAGAGAACCTGTTCCGATAGACCTTCAGCTAAAAAAAAGATGAAAGAAGCATTGATATCAAGTAATGACAGTACAAGATATTTAGAAAACTAAGACTAAGATAGCAAGATACAAGATGAAAGAAGCGCTGATAACAAATAATACAATATAAGATATGTAGTAATAGCTATCTAAAGATAAAAATATAATATTATACTAACACTAATACTACGGAAACAAGAAGACAAGGGAAAACATTCGACTGCCAACTAACTTTCTATCATAATCCTCAACCTCCATACCCTCCTGTCAAGGCTCATGTCCTCGGTTAGCTCAAGTTGCGTCACGTCCCGCCTATTCACCTTTTCCCAAGAATTATTTGGCCTACCTCTACCCCTCCTCCAACCCCCCAAGGACAACCTGCCATACCTCCTGACTGGGGCATATGTGCTTCTCCTTTTAACATGACCGAACCATCGAAACCCCGCCTCTCGCATCTTATCCTCCACAGAGATCACTCCCACCTTGTCCCTAATAACTTCCTTCCTAATTCTATCTAACCTAACATACCCACACATCCATCTCAACATCATCATTTCAGCAACTTTTATCTTCTGAACATGGGAGTTCTTGACAAGCAAACACTCTGTCCCATATAACATAGTCGTCGAACTATTACTTTGTAGAACTTACCTTTAAGTCTCAATGGCACATTATTATCGCATAAGACACCGGAAACGAGTCTCCACTTCATCCACCCCACTCCGATACGATATGTGACATCCTCATCAATTTTTCCATCACTATGAATCACGGACCCCAGATACTTAAAACTCTCTCTCCTAGGGATGACTTGAGTAAAATTTCCACATTTTATCTTATTGTAAATTACTCTTATCTATACCCATTGTGTAATAATTAGTAGCTCTAACGCTTGGGTTGCATGTCTTTTGGTAATAACCTGTGAAATTACCATTGTATACGGTCAAAATCGGGTATACCCGATTTCGTTGGCAGGAGAGTTGACTCGAGGGTAACCTCATAATAGATCGGGCTTGAGCTCTAAGATAGAACATCACACTTGGAGATCGAAGTGTTCATTGAAATCGAGGCCAACAATAATCGAGATCGAGCATGACTAATTTCGAGTAAGGCGTAATAACGGAATGGCGAGATATCAGTAACCGGTCGAAAGTCAGGGTGGAAATCTCGGAACAGATCAAATCAAAGCGATTATTAGCACCAATCATGGGATCTACTTCTGTTATTAGAGTTGTACCTTATTTAGGATTCCTCTATTATATAAAGAGGAATCCCATTCACTTATAGGGACCAACATTATTTACGGATAAGAATATACATACACACTATTTTCTTTGTTCATCATTGTTCATCGCTGATTGTTCTATCCTATATTGTTCTTATTAACTAACCTCGAGACTATCTCGAATCGAGGTCAAGGCATCGTTTGCAGACCAGTTTGATTTATTTTATTGTCCAAGTTATCTATTTAATTCGTTGTTTATCAATTGGTACTAGTTTAAATCATATATCCTTAAAACCACAATATAAGTTTAATTGTTACTCAATCTTTAGGGTAAATAATTTGGCGCCCACCGTGGGGCTAAGGATAATAGTGATTGTTCGGTACTGATTCTGGTAAAACACACTATTTTACGCTTGTTCTTGTCAAGTATCTTTACTTTCAGGTTAAAACATGTCAAACTCACAAAACGCATCCACATATGGTGACAATGACCTTGGATTCCACGGTGAAAACGAAAATGTGATTTCTCCAGGAGTCGAGGTGCCACAAGCTAATCTCGGGGAAGCACCGGTTGCCAACCCGGTCGATGTCAGTTCGCACGTTGCTCTAAATGCGGACCTAGGCGCAGGTCTCGATGGGAGCGTACGCAGATAAGACCGATCTAGTGACTAAGGAACACAGGGCAGAAGAGACGAATTAGTTTGTCTCCAAGTGATATTCGAGATGCTTCCGGCTCAGCAAGCCGCTATTGCTCAGTTACAAAATCAACATAGAGCTCCGAATAGGGTCGAGCCGGAAATCACTCGCCGTACTGAGCCAGTACCGGAAAGGTCGAATGGTAACAAATCGAGGACTGATCCTGCGGTAATGAAAATGCCCGGGGAGCTCACCAAAAGAATTGAATCAGGGGAGAAGAGAATCGAAGCCAACGATAAAAAAGTAGAGACATACAACTCTCGTGTTGACTAGATACCGGGGGCACCGCCAATCTTGAAAGGGATGGATTCGAAGAAGTTTGTACAAAATCTGTTTCCTCCAAGTGTGGCTCCGAAGCCTATTCCAAAGAAGTTTCGTATGCCAGACATACCCAAATATAATGGGACCACCGATCCCAACGAGCATGTTACTTCATATACATGCGCCATCAAAGGTAACTATGAAAATATTCGAAGAGACCCTTTCGAAGGGAGCAATAATTTGGTATCACAACCTTCTACCAAATTCCATTGACTCATTTTTCATGTTAGCGGATTCTTTCATAAAGGCACACGCCGAGACCATAAAGGTCGCAACGAGGAAATCAGACCTTTTCAAGGTAAGACAAAGGGATAATGAAATGCTGAGGGAGTTCGTGTCCCGATTTCAAATGGAATGCATGGAGTTGCCATCGGTCACAGATGATTGGGCCGTTCAAGCTTTCACCCAAGGGTTAAACGAGCGGATTTCGATAGCATCACGTCAGTTGAAATAAAATTTAATCGAGTATCCAGCTATAACTTGGGCAGATGTGCACAAGCGATATCAATCGAAGATCAGGGTCGAGGATGACCAATTAGGAGCCCCTTTCGGTTCAGTACATCCAAACAGGTCGGTAGTTAAAACCCAAAGGGACGTTGACAGGGAGCCAAGATCGAACAGAGACCGATATCAACCATGTACCGTAGATCGAAGGAACAATGGTTCAGGATGCAATTTCGCCCAGAACGATCGAAAAAGTAATCAGAGAAAGAATTCTCAGGGACTTATGAGCAAAAGTGGTTTTGACAAGTATACCGATCCCAACGAGGCACCTCGGTTATCGGAATATAACTTTAGCATCGATGCACCGGGCATTGTATCGGCAATCGGAAGGATCAAAGATACTAGGTGGCCTAGACCCATACAAACTGATCCTTCCCAAAGAAACCCAAATTTGACATGCAATACGCATGGTCACAAGACCAAGGATTGCAGACAATTAAGGGAGGAGTTAACCCGTCTATTAAATGAGGGTCACCTTCGAGAGTTCCTCAGCGATTGAGCCAAGAATTATTTCAGAGAAAGGGACGCCAATAGGAAAAATGAACAGGAGGAACCCCAACATGTCATTCATATGATCTTCGGTGGGGTCGATATCCCACAGGGACCTATATTCAAACGCACTAAGGTATCAATCACTAGGGAAAAATGAACTCGAGATTATGTGCCCGAAGGCACTTTATCATTCAACGATGAAGAATCAGAAGGTATTTCTCAGCCCCATAATGACGCTCTGGTAATTTCTATCTTATTAAATAAATTTTAAGTTAATCGTGTTTTAGTGGATCCAGGTAGCTCAGCGAATATCATCCGATCGAGGGTCGTGGAGTAGCTCGGCCTAAAAAATCAAATCGTGCACGCAGCTCGGGTCTTAAACGGCTTCAATATGGCCAGTGAAACAACTAAAGGGGATATTATTCTACCGGTGAACGTGGCTGGAATCATTCAAGATACCAAGTTCCACGTAATCGAAGGCGACATGAGGTACAATGCCCTACTCGGAAGGCCTTGGATCCACAATATGAGGGCAGTCCCTGCGACTCTCCACCAAATGATGAAATTCCCGACGTCGGCCGGTGTAAAAGTAGTATACGGGAGCAGCATGCCGTATAGGAAATATTTGCGGTCGATGAGGTAACGCCGATATCGACACTATCAACCTCGAAAATGTCGAGCATCAATTGTAAATAGGAAGTCAAATAGCAATCATAGCCACCGGCCTCGGCCGAATCAGGGAAGCATGAGATAGAAGAAAAAGAAGAGGATTTTCTGACCCCTCGAACTTTTATTGTTCCCGAAGATTCTGACGCCACCAAATCAACGGTCGAAGAGCTGGAACGGGTTATATTGATCGAGTACCTGCCCGAGCGAAAGGTATACCTGGGAACGGGATTAACCCCCGAACTCAGAAAAAAGCTTGTTCAATTTCTTATTGATAACATAGATTGTTTTGCTTGGTCCCATTTAGACATGAGAGGGATCCCACCAGAGATAACGACGCATCGGCTAAAGCCTGGACCCTAGGTTCAAACCGGTGAAGCAAAAGAGAAGACCCCAGTCCGAGGTAAAGCATGCATTCATAAAGGACGAGGTAACTAAAATTCTCAAAATAGGGTCCATTCGAGAAGTGAAATATCCCGAATGGTTAGCCAATATAGTTGTAGTCCCTAAAAAAGGGAACAAACTTAGAATATGTGTAGATTATAAGGATTTAAACAAGGTGTGCCCCAAAGATTCTTTTCCACTGCCTAACATCGATTGCATGATCAATGCCACGGCCGGCCACGAGATCCTTACTTTTCTCGATGCCTATTCCGGGTACAATCAAATCCAAATGAACACAGAGGACCGAGAAAAGACTCCATTTATCACCAAGTATGGAACATATTGTTATAATGTAATGCCCTTCGGGCTAAAAAATGCATGAGCTACTTACCAACGCCTAGTAAATAAAATGTTTGAAGAATAAATAGGTTAATCAATGGAAGTTTATATTGATGACATGCTAGTTAAGTTCCTGCGCACAGAGGACCATTTAGCTCATTTGCAGGAAACGTTCGAGATTTTAAGAAAATACAACATGAAGCTCAACTCCGAGAAATGTGCTTTCGGGTCGGTTCGGGCAAGTTCCTTGGCTTCATGGTATCGAATCGGTGGATCGAGATCAACCCCGATAAAATCAAGGCCATCGAAGACATCACCGTCGTAGACAGTGTAAAAGTCGCGCAGAGGCTAACTGGACGGATAATTGCCTTAGGCCAATTCATTTCGAGGTCATCGGATCAAAGCCACAGATTTTTCTCTCTGCTCAAAAAGAAGAACGATTTCGCCTGGACCCCGGAATGCCAACAGGCATTAGAGGAATTGAAGCGATACCTATCGATCCCACTACTGCTTCACACTCCAAAGGCAGATGAGAAACTTTACTTGTACTTTGCAGTATCGAAAATCGCGGTAAGTGGTGTCCTAGTTCTAGAAGAGCAAGGTACGCAATTTTCCGTTTATTATGTAAGTCGAACCTTAGGAGAAGCATAAAATAGATATCCACATTTGGAGAAATTGGCACTTGCACTAATAAGCGCCTCTAGAAAGTTAAGACCATACTTTCAATGTCACCCCATATGCGTATTAACCACTTACCCACTTCGTAATATTTTGCACAAGCCCGAACTATCTGGCCGATTGTCCAAATGGGCCGTCAAACTCAGTGAGTACGATATCGAATATCAACCCCGGACGTCCATCAAGTCTCAAATTTTAGCGGACTTCATGGCCGACTTCACGCCAACCCTCGTACCCCAAGTCGAAAAGGAAATCTTGTTAAAATCGGGTACATCATGAGGGGTATGGACCCTTTTCACAGATGGTGCTTCGAATGTGAAGGGGTCCGGGCTAGGCATCGTTTTGAAGCCTCCCACGGGTAGCACTATTAGGCAATATATCAAAACTTCTAGGTTGACTAACAATGAGGCCGAGTACGAGGCTATGATTGCAGGTCTCGAGCTAGCTAAAAGCTTGGGAGCAGAAGTCATTGAAGCCAAGTGTGACTCTTTACTGGTAGTGAACCAAGTAAACAAAACCTTAGAAGTTCGAGAGGATAGAATGCAAAGGTATTTGGATAATCTGCAGGTAACCTTGCACCGTTTCAAGGAATGGACTTTACAGCATGTACCTCGAGAACAAAACAGTGAGGCCGATGCACTTGCATGTTTAGGGTCATCGGTCGAGGAAGATGAGATCAGCTCGGGGATTGTCGTTCAACTCTCGAGATCCGTGATCGAGTAAGGTCGTGCCTAGATAAACTCTACAAGCTTAACCTGGGATTGGAGGAATAAATATATTGAATACTTGAAGAACGAAAAGCTCCCATCGGACCCTAAGAGTCAAGGGATCTACGAACCAAAGTTGCTCGATTCACATTGGCTGAAGATGAAACATTATACAGAAGGACATTCGATGGACCATTGGCAGTATGCTTAGGACTAGGAGACACCGATTATATTCTACGAGAAGTCCATGAAGGCACTTGTGGGAACCACTCCAGCGCCGAATCACTGATTCACAAAATCAAGCAGGATACTACTGGGATAGCATGGAAAAAGACATTAAGGATTTTTGTTCGAAAATGTGATAAATGTCAAAGGTTTGCACCGATGATCCATCAGCCCGGAGAACAACTTCATTCAGTCTTATCCCCATGGCCGTTCATGAAATAGGGAATGGATATCGTCGGCCCTCTGCCATCGGCCCCAGGTAAAGCTAAGTTCATTTTATTTATGACTGACTATTTCTCTAAATAGGTTGAAGCACAGGCGTTCGAGAAAGTAAGAGAGAAAGAGGTTATAGACTTCATCTGGGATCATATCATATGTCGATTTGGGATACCCGCCGAAATAGTGTGTGACAATGGAAAATAATTTATCGGCAGCAAAGTGACGAAATTCCTCGAAGAACATAAAATAAAAAGGATGTTATCAATACCATATCACCCTAGTGAGAACGGACAAGCCGAATCGACGAACAAGACTATCATTCAAAACCTAAAGAAAAGGTTGAACGACGCTAAGGGGAAATAGAGAGAAATTCTACCCGAAGTTCTTTGGGCATATCGAACAACATCAAAGTCCAGTACGGGGGCAACCCCATTCTCCTTAGTATATGGATCCGAAACCTTGATTCCAGTCGAAGTCGGGGAACCTAGTGCCAGGTTTCGACATACAACAGAAGAGTCAAATTACGAGGCTATGAATATTAGCCTCGAATTATTGGATGAAAAACGAGAAGCCGCACTCATTCGAATGGCTGTACAAAAGTAACAAATCAAAAGATACTACAATAGGAGAACCAACCTTCGCCACTTCAGAGTCGGGGACTTAGTCCTGAGGAAAGTCACCATCAATACTCGAGATCCTAATGAAGGGAAGCTCGGCCCAACTTGGGAGGGACCCTACCAAGTCCTCGACATTGTCGGAAAGGGATCTTATAAGCTCGGCACGATGGACGGCGAACAACTACCAAATAATTGGAACATATCGCTTCTCAAACGGTATTATTACTAAAGGTATGACTTTATTCCCTTTCTTCATTTATATATTCGACACTAACTCACTGCAGGTGTTCGATCGAAGACATCGAGACCTCAGGTTTTAAAGCACGTGTTGCACTCTTTTTTCCTTAGATCGATTTTTGTCCAAAGTGGGTTTTCCCAGCGAGGTTTTTAACGAGGAAACAATTATGTGCTGCCTGAGGACAATTCAACAGTATCCAAGGCTTCTTTACAATCAACCTCGAATACTGGGGGTCATCATCCTCGGATGTTACACTTTCGAGGAAAATACTTGGTGTCAAAGGGTCTCAATAGGGAAACTTTGTAATGGGCCAAACAGTCGAATGAACCGTGTCCATATAGATTAGTCGAGCCCCGATGGCAAAACATGTACGCATGTATAAATTATACAAAGAAGCATTCTTTCTATATCAAACATCTTGTGTCTCAAAGAAAATTTTCTACTATACAAGCTCCATACTTATGATTTTGTGAGAAATGGTTCAAGGGCCAAGTGCAAATATACCTCGTACACTCGGGGACTGCCATCGATGATCGACATATTCGAGTAATCTAAACTAGACCTCAAAGAGGCACCCCTCGATCTATAGGCCGAGGACATCACTCTCGGGGACTAACACTTCGAACAAGTTCAAAGTATTATTGGGAAATAAGCCCAAGAGTCATACTCAAAGGCTACGGCCAAAATAAGGCAGCTCGGAGACGTCAGAATCCCGCAATGAAAATAGGCCTCCGGATTTTTTGAAAAACTAGTTAAAAAAAGGCTACCCTCGGCAAAAGGGCTTCGACGAAATTAGCCCTCGAAAAACCTTAAGAGGTATCGAATTATCTTAACACAAACGTACTAAGGCACAAAAATCAAAGGGGTTTCAATCGACATTGAACCCTAAAAAAACCCAATGGGTAAAGAATACGTGTTAAGGCATAAAGATATTTTTACTAAGTCTTCTAAGCCGAAAAAAGGGAAAAAGTAGCCATCTTTTAGAGGCCATATCGGCCCAATCTAAAGAGCCTAAGGGCCAATACACTTAGAGTTCGATATTTTGTTCTCACTCAATTCGGACATAAAGGTTCCACTATTCCGAGCTCAAATAAAATTGACTTGAATATAGCTTGAAGATTCATCATTATTTGATATAAAACCTTAAGGCGTCTATTACTGTGAGTTCGAAACTTACTCGAACTCGGCTACAAAAATAGTACAATTACGGCTTCGATCAAGCCATCCGAAATCAAAATCCCGAATACATTGTTGATCTCGGGGACTCGCCTTCGCTTAACTAAAAAAAACTAAGGGTTTGTTCTACTCTGAGTTCGAGCTGTTGCTCACTCGATTATAGAGGATACAACAACCCGATTGCAACAAAGTTTTCAAGAGACAAAGGCACAACAGAATTTATCATAAATCAAAAATCGGAGACGAAATGGAACGAAAAGGAATCTTTCATATATGCAAAGTATTTACAAAGACCACACAAGGTCTTACACAAAAAACAAAAGGAGAAAAAATCCTAAGTGCCTAGTCCGCCTCGGGAGCTTAATCTTCATCTCCTCCGCTCTCGGATCCACTCGCAGAGTCTTCATCATCGAAAAGCAAAGCTCCGGCCTCGTCCTCCAAAACTTTCGCACTCTCGATATCAGTCGTGAGGTTGAAGCCACGAGCATGTACCTCCTCAAGAGTCTCTCTTTGAGACTGGCACCTAGTATGCTCGGCAACACGAGACAATCTAACCTCAGCAGCGTCAGATATTTCCTTTGCCCGAGTGTTAGCGGCTTCAGTGTCGGCTAGGTAGGAGGCCACGAGCGCCTCTACCTCAGATGTGGATCTTGCAAGCTCAACGGCCAACCGAGTCTCAAGCTTTTCAACCTTCTGGGCTCGGGCCAAGTTCTTCACCTTCACACTTTCGAGTTGACGCTCAACCGAAGATAGTTGGGCCCGAACCACATCTTTCTCCGAGGCGAGACGGTCCATGCTCTGCTTCCACCCCAAAGTCTCTACCTCTTTCATCTTGGCCTCCGCACGAAGCTGCTCGACCAATTCAGCCTTCTGCTGAACCTGCAGGATCAAAGTGTTAGTTGCCAATGTCAAGTTAATACATAACAAGCTCCAAAATATTTATATTACCCGTTCAATGAGCTCGGTCTGATCTCGATGAGTTCTTATCAGCTCGGCTCGAATGCTCATGATCTCCTCTTATTTTCGCACATAGAGGAGTTTGAGCACGTTTCTCTCCTCTGTAAGCTTTTTGAGATCAGCCTCACACCGGGCCATCTCAGCTTGGTACTTGGAAGACGCTTCTCGATGGAGCGTTGTAGCCTGTACAGAAAGAAAGGAAATCAGACTCAGAAAAATAAGAACAAGCGCAAGCATGGTAGCATGGGCTAAAACTCACTTGGTTCAGAAGCCACTAAGCCTCATCAAAAATGAGTGATGCGTCAAGGTCGGAAACACTATCGACCCCCGCAAAGCAACCAAGAAATATATCATCCCCTTCGGAGGCCGTCCCCACATCGGGGGTTCCATGGACCGGGCATCCCGAAACTGCCCCTCAGAGAATGTGGGGCCGGGTGGCGAAATGTCAATATTAGTTGCCCCGAGCGAGTCACTTGGGGCGTTCTCTTCTGTTTGAAGGGCCTCAGAACTAGACCCTTCGGGAACACCTGCCAGTTTCTCATCACAACATGAGGCATCATCAACACCCGATAATTCGGGGACTCTGCTCGGACCTTCCCCCGAGATCACCTCGGTCTGCGGCTGAACCCCCTCGACCGTCACCGGCTCAGCAGCTTTCGAAGCTTTGATGCTTGCCCTCTTCGGAGCCACTAGCAGGCAGTCGGTATCTTCTCCCTCCTCGTCTTCATCTCGTAGCGTTTGGACTACATCGGCAGGCAGAACGGCAAAATCAGTCTTTGACTTTAGAGCCCTGCTTTTCTTGGGCCTTGGGGTATCTGGTGGCGAGGCCTTTCTCCTTTTCTTATCTTTGGTCGTCTTCGGGACCTCCTCTTCTCCGAGGGGAGGCGGCCTCATAACGACATTTTCTCCAAGACCTGTATGAGAAGAAATCAAGTTAAAAGGAAGTATTTCACAGGAAAGCATCAAACACGGACAAGGGAACTTACCATGATTTTTGGCCTCATATCGACCCTTGGCCAAATCACGCCACGAGCGCTCAGCATACGAAGAGGTTGAAACCAGTTGTCGAACCCAACCTGCAAGGTTCGGGACTGCACCAGGAAACCAGGGGGAAGCTGCACCATAAAGAAGAATATAGATGAGAAGAGTTAAAGGAAACATAACAAGTAACCAAACGTTATCGGTGAAGTTCTACTTATGCTTCATGTTCCATTCTTCGGGTAATGGCATCTTCTCGGCGGGAATTAAATCGGAGGTCCTAACTCAGACAAACCGACACATCCATCCTCGGTCCTTGTCCTCGTATATTCTCAAGAATAGCACCTTCGTAGCCCGTCAATGAAGCCTTATCAGTCCGCCCCGATAAAGACGGGGGCTGTATAGCCTAATAAGATGATCGAGGGTAAAAGACATCCCCTCGATCTTGCTCGAGAAGAATCTGAGCAAAATGACAATACGCCAAAAAGAGGGGTAGATCTGGCCTAGGTTTACCCGGTATTGGCGACAGAAGTCGATTATGACGGGATCGACAGAACCCAGTGTGAAAGGGTAAGTATACACACTTAAGAACCCTTCCACATGAGTGGTGATGTCCTCTTCGGGGGTAGGAATCACCACCTCTTTATTCTCCCAATGGCATTCCTTTTTCACCTGCTCAAGATCGCCTTCGGATATCGAACAGATGTATCTAGACATGGGCTCGCATCGGCCAGGAACCGAAGAGGGTTTTTCGACTTTAAAGTTGGAAGTAAGTTCACATGGCCCGGGGATCCACTCTTCGATACGTGGCTCCACCGGTGTTTTGTCACCGGCCGACCGTGATAAGGAGGCCTTTTCTTTTTGAGGAACGGTCTATGATATTTTTGCAATTGCTATATGAGGTTTAAGGATGGAAAAGGTGGAATTTGCATTGTAATAAGAGATTGGCAAACGGAAACCGACAAAGTTGATGGACTTGAAGAGAATAGAAGAGCTTTTGAAGATTAGAGAAAGTTTGAAAAGATTATGAAGGTGGTCTATTTATAATAGCCACTTTGACGGTTTGAAAGCACTGGTGGCCGACCATCAACTAGCGTTAATTAATGCCCTTGGAAACTGTGCAGACGCGATGCTTCAATCGCTTCTGTCTCTTACGTCACGATGTTGACGTCATAATTGATTGAGGTATTAGAATTAGATCGAGGTCTCAAATTTGTTTCTTCTCGTTACACTCCAAAAAACGAGGGGCTATCTGTATACGGTCGAAATCAGGCATACCCGATTTCGTTGGCAGGAGAGTTGCCTCGAGCGTAACCTCATAATAGATCGGGTTCAAGCTCGAAAATAGAACATCACACCTGGAGATCGAAGTGTTCATTGAGATCGAGGCCAGCAATAATCGAGAACGAGCATGGCTGACTTCGTGTAAGGTGTAATAACGGAATGGCGAGATATTAGTAACCGGTCGAAAGTCAGGGCGGAAATCCCGAAACAGATCAAATCAAAGCGGTTATTAGCGCCAATCATGGGATCTACTTCCGTTATTAGAGTTGTACCTTATTTAGGATTCCTCTATTATATAAAGAGGAATTACATTCACTTGTAGGGACCAACATTATTTACGGATAAGAATATACATACATGTTGTTTTCTTTGTTCATCACTATTCATCGTTGTTTGTTCTATCCTATATTGTTCTTATTAACTAACCTCGAGACTATCTCGAATCGAGGTCGAGGCATCATTTGCAGACCAGTTTGATTTATTTTATTGTCCAAGTTATCTATTTAATTCGTTGTTTATCAATTGATGCTGATTTAAATCATATATCCTTAAAACCACAATATAAGTTTAATTGTTACTTAATTTTTAGGGTAAACAACCATTAACAACAAAAATTATTTACACCTAAAGAGCATCGTAGATCCCATGTACCCATTTGACCCAAGTATATCTTGTTTACTAGCTAGTTGCCACAATAATTTCCCTACCGGTGCAATGTTCCATTCTCTGCTACTCTTTATATTTAAACCACCGTACTTCTTGGGAAAGCAGACCTTCTCCCAAGCAACCAGGGCCATCTTCCGTTTGTCCTCGGAACTCAGGTTTTATAATTACACAATTATAAACTTGAGGTTTTTAACAACCTTGATTGGATGTCTGGTATATACTATATAGTCAATTTTGAATTGAAATACACTCTCAAGATCTTCATACCTCAGACATTTATAAATGGTCGTTTATTGTTTTTCCATTTCCGAGCATCATCACTTGAATTCAGGCAATTCACCCTCTTCAAGCCAGATAGCAAGAGAAAAGCTAGCTCTTTCTCAAAAACTATGTTCTCTCCTTGCATTTATCTAGTTTTTGAAAGTCTTCCTACATTTCATCTGATATAACCAAGCTCTTGCAAAGTGGTCGAGTTGCTTTTCTATTCCCCTGCATTAGCTATTTCTTCAAGCAGCTTTTACAGAATATATGCTTACAGCTTTGCAGCTTTATCCCAATATTCCCTCGTCTCCATTTTCAAAATGCGATGAGAATATTTCATAATCAAGTGACTGGTTACGAGAGTACCTTATAAACTTCTCTTCTTGTTCAACATTTCCTTGTAATTAACAATTTCAATCCACATTAGCACCAAGAAACAATTGTAGCTAGTATCAAGAACCTCAATAGTTGAAACAGCCATGAAAAATAAAATTAGAAGAAACTTCATGGAATATTGAGAAGCAACTACCGTGAGCTGCCAATATGGGATTTGCAGACAGAACAGATGTGAATATATTGTAACAAATATTGTCCTATAAGATTGTTTTAACCCCTTCCCTGATGGAAGTGGGTGATTTGTTCAAGAGATGTTCTGTCCTGAATTTTCTTTCACTTGATAGAGACATGGTTAGGTCGTCAGAGATTCTCCGCTAATTCTGTTATTATTTTCCAGGAGTAAATTTTCTGTTATGTTTTTGTCTCAGCATAATAGAAATGCTAGTTTTTGGTTTATTGCTGATTAAATCTTGAATCGTGAACTTATCTATGAAGCTTCTAACTATTCTTTTGTAGTCTTATGGTCAATTTATTTTTAAGGAAGGTAATCTGTTGCGACCAAACACACTCACGCAAGTATACGCGGTCGTCAAGTAATAAAGTGACTAAAAGTCGGATGTCGAACCCACGAGGACTTATGATTAACTATTAACTAAATTAGACTATCCTAATTATCTAAACAAGAATTAAATCTAAAAATATTTTATTCTAAACTAATTAAATAAAAAAATATAAATAATGAACTTTGAACAGAGAAAGAGCAGATTTTTATGATATCAATGTAATGAAAACGATCTAGGGTTATGGGCTATCTAACAATCCTATTGTATTCTTCAATTGAATTGACCGACTAATTTATCTAGCTTATTGGTTGACAGGGTTAATATTGTTCATAAGAATCTGTCGAGTTCTTACTCGCTTATTCAAGCTAACCTAACGCCTATATGTCTATGGAGTTAGAATAAACAAAAATGCATTTATAATTCCTGTAAATCAACCAAGCAAGGCAATTAGGTATATGTCTATCCTAACCACGAATTCGTTCCCCGATGCCCGAGTTCAAGAACTTGCTCTAATCAATCCTATATGCAATCTAGAATTCCCACTTTCGAGTTCAATTCTAGATTCGTAGATAGTATTCAATTGGTGATCAAGCAATTAAATAATTAAGCGTAAGATTGAATAAATAAACCAATATGATAAATCAAGAAGGCAAAATCAATATCAGAATAACAATAGTCATGAAAGAACCACAACCCTAGAACGTGAAGTTTAGCTCCACATAGACATGGTAGCCAAACAACAAATCATACAAAGAAACATAAAGATTACTAAGTTTGGTGGGAGAAAGATGAAACTTGATGAATTCCGGCCTCCACAGCTTTTTCGTGGCTTTTTTCCCCTTCCCAATATGCTTGATGACCTAAAAGAGGCGTTTTTGGCTTATATATTGCGTACAAAAGTCGTGGGCCAAAGTTCTCCTATTTCTAATCCAAATCAGCTTCAGGGATTGATGCTAGGGTGGATGCGACGCATCCACCTCGTCCTCCACTTCTCAGCTTCGCATGCTAGGGTGGATGCTTCGCATCCACCTCGTTCTCCACTTCTCAGCTTCGCATGCTAGGGTGGATGCTTCGCATCCACCTCGTCCTCCATTTCTTAACTTTGCATGTGAGGGTGGACGCGATGCATCCACCTTCTCTTCTACTTCCCAGTTTTTGCATGCGAGGGTGGATGCGACGCATCCACCCTTCTCTTCTACTTCCCAGTTTCGGATGCTATGGCGGACGCTATGGGCCGACTTCACTGCTAAGGGTGCACAAAAGATGATGTTTCTTTCTAGGTTGGATGCGAAGCATCCAACCCTTCTTCCTCTGGCTAGACCACCTTTTCTTCATATTTTGCACTCCAAACACCTTAAATCGTCACACATAACTTAATTAGTCATAAAACCAATAATTAAACCATGTTGGGCATTTTAAAGATCAAATAACATCAAGAAGTGGTTAAAACATGGGTAAAGTAACATCAACACATATCAAAATATGCCAAGCATCACTACCCCACACTTAAACCTTTGTTCGTCCTCGAACAAACCATCCTATAGTAGACGAAACAAAATTAAGCTCTTATTATTCAAAGCACACTGCACCTATGACCATGGTTATTTGCAACAATTAGGCTCTAGAATATGCATTATATACACTTTCCTTTTCTTATGTCATTCTTTAAAAATATTTAAACAAAGACAACATGCTCACAACAACCCTAACCTCAAAAACTGACTTAATATCACTATGCACTCATGGCTTGAACACCCAGCATCATAGAGAAGTCTAATAACGTTACCTATCCCTCGTGAAATCATGTGCCCTCACAACAAGAACAAGAGAGCGAGTTCAATCCACACATTCGAATCTCATGATCAACTATATTTTAATGACTCACATATATCAAAGAAAATCGTTCACTCTCACAAATAAGTCACATGCATGAAATTGGTACCATAGGCTTGCCCTTAATGTAAATCTCTACTAATGTAAGCTCACTCAATCTAAAATCAATTAGGACTTTTTCATGATTGTAATGTGGGCTAAGGAAAGGGTAGGATATATTTTAGGAATAGTGACTCAACCTCCTAAGCACTTTAACACATCACCAAATAACTTAAGCGCAGATTCTTCAATACCATTTCAATTTCACAAACAATATCACCCCCAAAACAGTCCCTTTTTCTTTAAGCACTACTTTAGTTCATACCCACTAGCAAAAACAAGACAACAATTTATTCATTTCTATTTTTCCTTCTTTTTTTTTTTTCAAATTCCGCTAGTGGTGTAGTATTTTACAAAACAAGTGCACCTTTCTTCCTTTCATTGGTTCCACTCAAAAGTCACCCCACACTTAGTCCCTTCTTACTTCTTTTAGCGCTCATCTAACAATTAAAGTGCTTTAAGAGGTAAAAGGATCAAAACAATGTCAATTAAGAATAAAAAGGGTATAGGCTTGTAATGTGGGTACCAAATAACAGGTCTACAGGCTCAAAAAGGGTTAACTAGGGATAGATTTTATTTGTGATAAGCAATAAGCTCAAAAAGATCAAAGAAAGTCTAAAATTATTTTTCAAACCGAGCATCACCTAAAATTTCGCTTCAACTCACATACCGGGCAAGTTCTAGACACAAGTACAATACATGGACTACACAAAAACCTCACCACACATGGCACATGACTCACTAAGGACAATCACATTCCGACTCTCAAACAATGCAAGTATTCACGAAGCCACGAGATATTAAACATTAAGCGCAAAGTGAACATAAGTCATGTAAACGAGACATAGGTATCACAAACATGCTATCCAATACATGAAGGCTTCATGATCAATTTCAAAACATAGGAGAGGCCCTACATATGCCAAAACCTGAATATACTACTATCAAACAAGTCAATGGCGCTTAGGTTCATCATTCTTCCTCCTTTTATTTCCTAAATTCCTAATCTACTCGAAAAGAAAAAAAAATTACCCGATTCAAACTACATCCCATGGAAAAGAACCGAGGCACAAAGAAAAACCATAGGGGATTATTACTACCTAAAGAAAGCTAAAAGATATATTTTTGGATTTTTTTTTGTTTAGACTTTAATCCCTCAAGAAAACTGTCTAGGAGATCAATCGTCGGGAAAAGTCCAATTTTTCTACTTTTTTTATTTTTTTTTTTCACAAAAGCTACTACACTTAAGAATGAGTACTACAACTAAGCTAAAATAGCACAGAAACTCATCCAAACGATCTCCTCACCCCGCACTTAAAATTTTGCAATGTCCTCAATGCACACTATAAATAATAAGAGGGTAAACGAGACTCCCTGGTAGGCCAAAGACCGAAGCAATAGCGGCTCATGAGGTACTCAGACTTTTTCCAGGCATCGTCCTTTGTGTGGGAACCCCACACTTAGTCCTCACCATCTAGCTCGCTTTTTCACTCTTATAATGGCTTTGCTTCCTATGCTTATCATCCTACAAAATCAAAACAAACACTACGAAATAATATAATAAAAACAAAAATAAAAGAAAGTAGTAAAGTTGGGTTGCTTCCCAACAAGCGCCTGGTTTAACGTCGCGACACGACTTGAACCACTTTTTGCCTCCACCTTGAACTTATGAATTGTACCCCTAATTTGGCTTCAAGCTTTCTATTATGCTCCAGTGGTGGGGCTACAAAGATAACCAGGCCAAGTAATAAATTTTTCACTCTACACTTCTCGGCCTTTAGATGAGGAATGTAGTTTTTGCTTTTTGGCACAACAAATTCAAAAATATAGGCATCCTGTTCCTCTTCCATTGACTTCTCCAAAGGCTTAGATGACTCGATTTCCATATCATCATCCAAATACAATGTCAACCAACTTTAGAATTGTATTACTATTTATATCCTCATATGTGCACACATTAGAGTCTTCAAATATAACATTATCTGCTACCTCGCATGGCTCTAGTGTACTTTTCTCAACATGGGCATCATCAACAGAAATATGCTCGAATGATTGGCTCTCCACTTTTAGCTCTTCAATTTGGCGTATAAGCTCCTTTTCAGCTTCTGACAACTCATTACTATTTTGTTGGGTGATAGACGCAACAACCTTTGCATTTAATTTATCTTGCAAGTCATGAATAGTAGTGACAAATTTATCGATCCCTTGTCCCAGTTTAGATCTTCCCTCTATAAAGTGTCTCATCCCATCAGTAAGTTCCTCACGTTGAGCTTCATATATTTCTAACTTTTCAGCCTGTTCTACCAGCCAAATTTGGCTCAAAATCTCCTCTTTTTCAAAAATTTTCTCTTGCTGGTACTCGCCCTCTTCATTCAATTCTTCTATATTGGCCTTCATTCTTGTGATTGCTGCCCTCATTCTTTTTATATTTTTTTTGAGTTCATCCTGTTGCTCTGCTACTTGCCTCAGAATATCCCTAATATATGCATCAGGCTCCATATCCTGCACTTCATTGCCCCTATCAAACTCAGAAACATCATTAGAAAGATCATAATAAGGGCTCAGAGAAGGATGAACAGGATTAGGACAACCATCCCAATGGCCATCTTGACCACCACACATATTACAAATATTCCACTCAAAGGATTGAGATTGTGCGCACAACTCACTCCTGGGAACATTCTGACAATTTTTTCACCAGTGGGGTCCTCCACAATATGGACAAGGATCATCAAAATAAGAATAACCATCATTCGAACAATTTTTATTCCAAGATGCCATGCTAAAATAAATAAAAAATACTAACTAAAATAAAATAATAAAAAAATATGAATAGATAAAAAAAAAGTCTAATCTAGAAAAATAGCAAATTTCTAAGTCCCCGGCAACGGCGCCAAAAACTTGTTGCGACCAAACACACTCACGCAAGTATACGCGGTCGTCAAGTAATAAAGTGACTAAAAGTCGGATGTCGAACCCACGAGGACTTATGATTAACTATTAACTAAATTAGACTATCCTAATTATCTAAACAAGAATTAAATCTAAAAATATTTTATTCTAAACTAATTAAATAAAAAAATATAAATAATGAACTTTGAACAGAGAAAGAGCAGATTTTTATGATATCAATGTAATGAAAACGATCTAGGGTTATGGGCTATCTAACAATCCTATTGTATTCTTCAATTGAATTGACCGACTAATTTATCTAGCTTATTGGTTGACAGGGTTAATATTGTTCATAAGAATCTGTCGAGTTCTTACTCGCTTATTCAAGCTAACCTAACGCCTATATGTCTATGGAGTTAGAATAAACAAAAATGCATTTATAATTCCTGTAAATCAACCAAGCAAGGCAATTAGGTATATGTCTATCCTAACCACGAATCCGTTCCCCGATGCCCGAGTTCAAGAACTTGCTCTACTCAATCCTATATGCAATCTAGAATTCCCACTTTCGAGTTCAATTCTAGATTCGTAGATAGTATTTAATTGGTGATCAAGTAATTAAATAATTAAGCATAAGATTGAATAAATAAACCAATATGATAAATCAAGAAGGCAAAATCAATATCAGAATAACAATAGTCTTGAAAGAACCACAACCCTAGAACGTGAAGTTTAGCTCCACATAGACATGGTAGCCAAACAACAAATCATACAAAGAAACATAAAGATTACTAAGTTTGGTGGGAGAAAGATGAAACTTGATGAATTCCGGCCTCCACAGCTTTTTCGTGGCTTTTTTCCCCTTCCCAATATGCTTGATGACCTAAAAGAGGCTTTTTTGGCTTATATATTGCGTGCAAAAGTCGTGGGCCAAAGTTCTCCTATTTCTAATCCAAATCAGCTTCAGGGATTGATGCTAGGGTGGATGCGACGCATCCACCTCGTCCTCCACTTCTCAGCTTCGCATGCTAGGGTGGATGCTTCGCATCCACCTCGTCCTCCATTTCTTAACTTTGCATGTGAGGGTGGACGCGACGCATCCACCTTCTCTTCTACTTCCCAGTTTTTGCATGCGAGGGTGGATGCGACGCATCCACCCTTCTCTTCTACTTCCCAGTTTCGGATGCTATGGCGGACGCTATGGGCCGACTTCACTGCTAAGGGTGCACAAAAGATGATGTTTCTTTCTAGGTTGGATGCGACGCATCCAACCCTTTTTCCTCTGGCTAGACCACCTTTTCTTCATATTTTGCACTTCAAACACCTTAAATCGTCACACATAACTTAATTAGTCATAAAACCAATAATTAAACCATGTTGGGCATTTTAAAGATCAAATAACATCAAAAAGTGGTTAAAACATGGGTAAAGTAACATCAACACATATCGAAATATGCCAAACATCATAATCCTATGCTGAAATGAAGATGTTGAGATGGATGTGTAGACATATTAGGAAGGACGTGATTAGGAATGAAGTTAGTAGAAACAAGGTATGAGTGCCATACGTACAAGTTGCGGCAATCGAGGTTGAGATGGTCCGGGCATGTAAAGAGGAGACATAGATGCTCCGGCCAGAACGTATGAGAGGTTGTCCATGGCGGGTCTGAGGAAGGGAAGAGGTAGGCCTAAGAAGTATTGGGGAGACATAGTTGGGGAAGATATATCATTGCTCCAGCTTACCGAAGATATAACACATGATTGAAAGGTGTGGAGATCGAGTATTATGGTTGTAGATTGACAAATAGTTGTGTGTTCATCCTAGGCTTACCAGTAGAACTAAGATTATTTTTGTATTATCTTATTCATGGTTCTTTACTATTATTTGTTGTGTCATTCGTGCCGTTACCATAATACATTGTTGTTACTATTGCTTGCTACTTGTTGCTTTATCTCCGATGTTTCCTTGAGCCGAGGTCTATCGGAAACAACCTCTCTATCTCTACAAGGTAGGGGTAATGTATACGCTAAGGTATGCGTACACACTACTCTCCCCGGACCCCATTTATGGGAATACACTGGGTTTGTTGTTGTTATTATTGTTGTAATCTTATGCTCACTATTATTCTTTCGATATTGTGATTACCCTTATGAAGTACCAACTCTATGTTTGCTTGATTTCCGCGAGAAGTTTCTGTTTGTTGCATATTAGATATTGCGATGTGAGCTTTTGTTCTCTCGCAGATCTTGTTTTCTGAACCTGTCGGGACTTAGGATGGACAGATCTACAATCCACATTTTCCTGATAATTAGGTTCTTGAAATGTACTCTTGCTACCTTTATCAACCACATCAAGGTTCTATTAGTGGAAAGATGGTTCTCTTTTGAGTTTTTTGCCTGAGACGGAATAGGTCGATACCGCTCGTTTACCTCCAATAAGTCATAGTCATTGTTATTCAGGTTTACAAATACAGTGAATGCTTTTACTTGAAGTTACAGATGTAATACTTTTGGCTGCACTTTGTTTAGGTTCAATTTATGAAGGACCTTTCCTCACTTGATGCAAATAAAGCTGATTTTCCATTTTTCTTGCTTTTAAGAAATTTAGGATGATGACATTTGAGCGAAGTTGCTGGTACTCTCTTTGTTGTGGTTTCCTTACGGCTGTTGGTGCCTGGAGTCAACATCTCTGAAGCTTGTTAATTAATATCTACGAGGGATATTTCGCGAAGAGTAATTTGAAAAAACGATAAACATCTAGTGCATTCACTCATTTGTTCTTTCTGATAGGCCAACTCAAAGAGGGAAATGCAAGGGGCGTTACCGGTCTGTTTTGCCTCGCCTGCTACTGGGATTCGGTTGATGATAATGAATTGGATTTGCACTGAGAAGTCCCTATGGCGCGGTTGAGGGCAGCTGAACGAAAGGAAAGCGGGTAGGCCGCCTGGGTGAGACAAAGCAGAATAATCTAACTAGAGAAGTGAAAGCCAGGATGGCTTGGTAAGCAAGCAATCCGTTATGTGGCGTCAACTCCAAGTTCCCTCTCTTTTTTTTTTTTTTTTGTCACGATCAAAATGAAAGGTTGTTCTCTGGGGAAATAGCACAAAAAAAGGGCTACGCGAATAATAGTGTTAGTAGTTCGCGAGGTTAATTTTGAGCTAGATAGTGGATTGATATTCACTCTAGGGCTTTGATAAAGGTAAATAGACAAAAAAGTTCCCCGTAGAATGCGAGCGTTGAGGCTTTCATCCACTATTTTAAAAAGCATTTTTGGGGCAAGTCCCGGGGCGATGCGTACCAAAAACGCCCCGGGGCGATAGTGTGGGCCAAAAGTCTCAAGAGGCGTACGCCCGGGTGTTCGAGGCGCATTTTTTTAGTGAGCAGTAAGCCCCAGAGACCTTTTCAAATTAAAACAAAATTTATTGAATTAGTCTTTCATATAATACCCAAATTCTCAAAAGTCAGTTTGGTAATTACTCAAAAGGTTTAAAAAGGAATTCAAAAGTATTAAATTTAAAAGTCAAGACCTTTTTTATTGATTTAAACCCTAATTCTTGGTTTTCTCAATTTTTTATCTTGTTCGCTAGTATGCTAATATCTCCCAAAAGCAACGAATATTTAATTTTTTTTACAAATACAAAGAGAACTACATTCTTCTTCATAAGAGCAAATTTAAAGTTCAAATTGCAGGTTAATCATCCTTTTTGTTCCTCCATATAGAAAATTTTATTCTTTTAGACTTAAATTACTTGTGCTTGTAAGTAGCGTATAATAGATTATTTTGATTAGTTTTTGTGGGGATGGAGCACACATATATATAGTTTTCTTCAATTTTTATGCAATTTTACCTGTTTATAAATATTTACTGTCATTATATTATTTTATAAAATATTAAAAATTAAATACCTATGGGGCTTATGGGGGTGCCTCGGGAATTACGCCCCGCTGAGGCATATGTAAAACGCCTCGACTTACGCTCATGCCTTTTAAAACACTGCTTTCATCGAAACAAAGAGGGAGGCCCAGCTGGTTAGTGTCGGGATTGAATATAGGACAATAGTTGAATTGAATCGGATTCTCGCTCAAAGCCTATTCTCGAGGCACTCTTTCTCTTATAGCGGAATTCCCCTTCACTTGCCAAGGAGAACTGAACCAAGAATTCTCTTTCTTCATCATCAATCGAATCACTGTTCGCGAACAAGGATTCTAGGAAAGCGTCAAAAAATAAGGAAATAAGTTAATCAGGATTTCTCGTGACTATCCAAGAATTTCAATCTTTGAATCGAGGTAGATAGCAGCATGGCAATAGGAGTTATAACACATATCCTAGTACGTAACAAGGTTTACTTTGAATGTGATCTGTGGCGAAGAAAGGATTATTTCTATTGTGGTAGAAAATGTCCCAAATTGAATGATCGTGTCAAAGCTGCTGACATGATCATGTTTCTTAGGGGCTTAATGTGTTGTTTCTATTTCAGGGAAGCTGCTAACTATGCTTTGCATCTCTGTTGGCAATGATAAGTGCAACACTTTTCTTCCTTTTAAGATTGCATCTTTTAAAGAAGTCCTTTTCTTTTCGAAGATTTTCTCTATCATTGTTGAGACAGGAGTTTCATGGATTCCAGTCAATGCCGATGTTTCTCCGACAAGGAGAAGGGAACTGGGATAGTCACATGAAATTAGTTGTAAGGGTGCTACTAATACTTTTTTAGTTCAGAATAATCACTGAACGTGCCTTTCTTCCCACATATCCTTTTAGTCGGTAATGGGAGTACTATTGCTTGGATACTCGGTCAGTGATGGGATTACATTGCATGATAGAAATGATGAACTTGACTAACGAGTCAGATTATCAGTCCCATGTAAGTTAGTATTTGTTTTGATCTCACTTTCAAAAGTTTCATATGTTTCTCGGCTCACTGTAACTTAGCCAAAATCTGTTGCTGCTAGCAATTGCATATTCTAGAGGAATGAAATTTATCTCCAGTAGCACTCATGTATGTTACTGGATTCTTCAAATTATTGTCCTTTTAACTCCTTTTTTTCCCAGGCATGGAAAATGAACCTTCAACTCTTTTTCATTTTATATCATTTTCTTAATTGAATTCATGGAACTGTAGTAACTTAATATCTGCATCGACCGAAAATAGAGTGCTGCTTGATGTTCCGATCTGTTTTAGTGACAGTTAGACAAATGAGGAGGGGACACGTGGAACTGAAGACAAGTAAGATATGAGTCAGCAAATAGTTGGTACCAGATACAAGCATGTGACCGGTGTTGGGTGAATTTTGAAGATAGGGGAACCGATAACAAAGATTTGATGGGGTGATATCGGATGGTATTCAATGAGTAGCTGTTGCAGAGAATATCTGTATGTATAGCTAACCGTTATGCAACCATCAATGACGGTCTCATTCTCATTCAAGAGCAGCTTGATTTGGGGACCTTGTCTCCCAAAATAAAGCTTTATATAGGGGAATTGACACCCATTGTAAGACACGAAATATTTTGTACTAAAAGGTTATAATCTGCTCTTGATAAGTTACGTGTCTTTGTATTTTGATGATTTAACAAGCTTCATATGAGAACCAGATAAGGAACCTTATACAAAGTCTCAAAGTGCTTGGACAACAAGTCACATGTCTGGCACAAGTTCTAACGATATCAGGCAAAGGAACAGCAGAGGGAACAGATGACTATCAGTTCCTCCGGTCACAGTACGAGTCAACTCCTTACAGCTGTTAAAGTTGCTGCACTGTTACACTGCACATGCAACAGTGCAACAGTCACTTTTTGGAGCATGTTGTGTACCGGATACTTGCTTACATCATCCCAATGACCTCACTTATATATTACCAACATGAGGCAAGGGAAAACACACATTTGCAAAATTCTAAATCATTAATTCTCTCTCAAGTGTGTAGATGTCTTCATTCACTCTAAGGCTTGAAGAACAAAGTAGCAACAGAAGAAAGGACCAGATCTCAGCACTGAGTTTATCGTGTATCCTTAGTATTGTTGTATCTTTGTTAATGTTGTTCACTTGTAATTCCTACTCAGCTTAGTTAGAAGCATCTTGTAGTATATCTTTGTAAATCATAAACCTTGTGTTTGTCTTTTACTAGAGTTAGTCAAAGTGGTGAGTTTTGTAATAGAATTATTACAAAGAGGCTTGCAATAGAGTTATTGCAAGTAGATGAAGGATTAAGAGTTTCATTCCTAGGTTACAATAGATTGTAATCCAAATTTGCTCGGTTAGTGAAGTTGAAATCCTACGAGTGTAGGTCGTAGTTTTTAATCCGGTGAGCTGGGAGTTTTCCACGTAAAATACTATTGTGTTATTTACTTACTGTTGTGTGTGTTCTGTGGGAACTGATAGAGAACCAAGTTCTCCATACAGTTTGGTGGACTCTTAGTTTACATCGGCTCTCATTCTCCAGACCCCGCGCATAGCGGGAGTTTACTGCACAGGACTGCCTTTTTAATCTGCTCTCATTCTATAGAATTGCTTTCTTTACTTTATTCTTAACACTGCTCTTGCTATTGCTATTGGAAAAGCTATATACTTAGTCAGGCTTCTATTTCTTTCAAAGTTATTCTATAATCTCATTCCAGTTCTTATTTATTTTATATTTTTAGATCAAATTAATTCACTTGTCTATAAATCACGTTATAAATTCAACTGTATCGTTTTAGAGGTAAACATCGATATGAGTATGTATGGATATTTGTTTGGTTCCCAACAGTGCCATTTTAGCTGTTACGCGAATATCAAAATGAATACCGACAAATTTACAAATTACAATTGTTTAAAACAGAAAATATATAATTGTGTGCCATATATCTCTAGCCAGGGGCGGAGCTAGCTTTCTGCTTACGGGTTCGGTCGAATCCAATAACTTTTGTACAAACTCTGTATTTGTCTTGAAAAATTCATGGAATATATATAAATTATTATTATAAAACTCAGTAATTTAAAAACACTAAAATCCTAAACCCATAAGTTTTAAATCCTGGCTCCGCCTTTGTCCATATCATCTGTAAAGAGAAGTCTCACGTTGGAATAGGCATAAGCTCCAAGATCCATGGAACTATTAAGTACTGGCCACAGGAATGCCTGTAAGTACCAAAACCATTACCAATTGTTTTATAGAATTCAAACACCCCATGCACATGGTTTTTTCAATTACGGATGGCACATGTCCAACTTGATTTTCTCGGAAAAACATAGAATCCAATAGTAAGGAACTTCAACATTTATATATTATAGCGCAACTTGCAAGTCATCTCTGGTCATAGATGCTGTATTATAAGCATGAAGATTAAAAGTCTGAATATGAAAGACCAAAATTATCCTATAAAATTAAGTGACTATAATACCATTTTAAAAAATTATACCTTGATAAATAAGTACATTAACCAAACTTACATTATTAATTTTACTAGATAATTAAGCCGCGCTACGCACGGTTAAACAATTCTTTCTACTATTTTGTTGATATAAAGAAAATAAAACTCGAATGCATAATCAAAAATTACATACGAAAAATCAGACAGAAAAGCAAATCAAAACAAATAAAGCATTGACTACTTTTTTTTTTTTGGTTTTTAATTTCATATTAAAGACTTCTCAAAGAGCATTTCTCCCAATTTGAGAGGTGAAGTTAAATACTCAATTTATAGGGAAAACCTATCAAAGAGCAGAATCAGTTATATAATTCATAATCGTTCTAATTATAAAATGTATCAGAGATTGGAATAGGATATTAAATCAATTTTAAACTCTCCCGCAACATGAAGAGGCACGCACTTTCTGCGTTGGTCATTTTTCAGTTACTTATTAAGTTTCCGTGGGAAGTTAAAGAGACGAATAAAATTAAGGGAAGCTAAAGGGTTAACTTGAGCGATTTTGGTTTTGATGATTGACAAAGGAACACATGCATGAATCAGGTTCATGGACAGTGTATACAGGTGACGGAAAGCATCAAGCAAAAGGCATGCACGTGAAAGAGATAAGTATAAGTGGTTATTTCTGGTAATCCCCGAACAAAAAAGTTAAATATTTGATAGGGAGCATGACTCCTTACTTGAAGATAACTCTATCCAAGATAAGGAAATAGTTGAAGTTGGCTAGAATTCTTCCACCATGGAAGAGTAAAGCCTTAGAACTCTAGTTAACCCTTATTCTATTAACTCTATAAATATCAGTTTTGTTCTCTTTTACATGTGATACACACATACAGAAGTGAAAGCACGAATTGAGAGCAAAATATCAATGCATTTTGTGAGCAATTCCTGTGAGATTCAAGAGTGTGATCCTGAAGCTACGTGAACTAGATTGAAGAATCAGTTCCATAAAGACTTTTATGTATTGTTTTTACTTCTAGTTCAAAGTGTAGTATGCGTTTTGAGTTGTATCTTTTAGCTTTCTTAGAAGCATATTATACTAGATACTTTAGTTGCATTGTTCAAGTTAGAGTTAATTTGAAGCAGTCATAACAGCATGTGGCGTGTTGCTAAAAGGGTTAGAGTTAATCCTTAGGTTTGCAAGAGGTTATAAACTAGAGTTGTATCTTTCGAGTCGGAGCTGACTTGAAGTAGTCGCAACAGCCTGTAGTTGGTTGCTAAAAGTGTTAGAGTTAATCCTTAGGTTTGTAAGAGGTTGTAAACTTTGTTATTGGCTTAAAGTTGTAGTGAAGTATTTGGAAAAAATCCTACTGGGTAGTAGGTCATAGTTTTTTTACCTTTTAAACTGGGTGTTTTTCACGTAAAAATCCTTGTGTTCTTTACTTTCTGCATTATTTATTTTGAAACTGTAGTGTAAGGAATGCATAGAAGAACCAGATCCTTCGATAATCCAGTGCACGCGAAAATTGGGCACCATACAAATCACCCCCCTCTTGTGTGGTATTGAAGTTTAAAACATCAATTGGTATCAGAGCAGGTTATCCTTGAAGAGGCTAACACTTTAGGAAAAGATCAAGATGGGTACACTACCTAAAAACTGTAAAGAGCAATCCACCACTAGGCCACCACTATTCAATAGTTAGTACTATTCTTGGAGGAAGGAGAGTATAAGAAATCACGTTCAAGTGACTGATGGATGGTTCAAATATGGTAAAAAGAACCACATGATCAAGAACAGTCCTATGTGGAAAGTTGAGTGGAAAAAGGAGAGATCCAGAAGAAGAAACAAAAAGAAGGAACATGCTCATGATAAGAATAAATACAACAAAGGGCCATTCAAAGCAATGATTGTTGCTTGGAAAGTCAGTTCAAATGAGGACATTGATGATGATGCTGAACGAGCTCTTATAGCAATTCGAGAATCTGAAGATAAACCTGATGAAAAATCTGAGATAGGTTTTCCGTACCTTAAGGATAAAATTAAACTCCTTTCTAAAGATAGACTATCAAAATTGTTGCTAATTTTAATTGATGAATCTAAGAATATAAGTTCTGAAAAAGAACAGTTGTCAAAAGAGTGTAACTTTTTAAAAGCAGAATGCAAACACCTTAAAATAAACTAGGTTCATGCACTTGATACAATTGTCTTAGAACTTAGATTTGAAAATATAAAGTTAAAGTTAGGGATAAGAAAAGAGATAGCCAGTGATATACAACTCAACCTAGAGGATGACTTAAGGAAGGTTAAAGATGACCTATATAAAAAGAAGAAAATGTAAAAGTTTTGAAAGAGGACTTGACAAAGGTTAAACATGAGTTTGATAGAACATGTAAATGGAACAGGTCCTCTGATGCACTTTCATGGTTACAAGAACATCATAGTAGCAACAGAAAGGGACTTAACCTTGGGAACTCTGCACCTAAATGGGATCCCAAAAATAAGTACCTAACACTCTCTGAGAATATAATTTGCACACACTGTGGAAACACTGGTCACTACAAGAGTGATTGCACTGCGAAAGAAAAGGCAGATCAAAAGAATAAATATTTGTTCTAGGGAAAAATAGGCTGCCAAGTCGGGCTAAAAAGAATTTAATTTATTATTTTGCCTATAGAAAGGGACCCAAACTAGTTTGGGTTCCTAAGACTAACCACTGATTTCCTTTTGTAGGTCCAAGTGAAGGAAAACAACCAAATATGGTACATGGATAGTGGCTACTAAAAGCACATGATATGAAGCAAGAACCAGGTCCTTTCACTTGAGGACCTTAAAGGAGGTAATGTCTCCTTTGAAAACGGAAAGAGATGTGAGATTATTGGGGTTGGAAAGGTAGGTAAGACTAGTTCTCACTCTACTGAGAATGTCTACTTGATAGATGGACTGAAGTACAGTCTAATAAGTGTATCACAATTATGTAATAGAGGTAACATGGTAGCATTCACCTCTACAAAATGCTTTGTGATTAATCTTACCACTAACAAGATAGTTTTGCACAAAAAAAGATTGAATAACATATATGTGGTGGATCTGTCCACACGTTTTGATAATGAAATCACTTTCTTAAGTGTGTTGGACAATGATCCCCTCCCTTGGCACAAGAGACTTGGACATGCCAGTCTAAGCCAACTCAACAGACTAGTCTCCAAGGACTTGGTGATAGGGTTGGCTAACATTAAGTTCAAGGAAGATAAAGTTTGTGGGGCTTGTGCAAGAGGGAAGCAGGTAAGATCCTCTTTTTAAAGTAAGAAAATGGTAAGTACTACCAGGACGATGGAACTGGTCCATATAGATATATGTGGACTAATGAGAACAATAAGCAGATGCGATAAGAGATATGTTATGGTGCTTGTTGATGATTACACTAGGTTTACTTGGACACTATTTTTAACATCTAAAGATGAAGCATTTGACATGTTCATTTTATTTGTTAGAAAAACTTATAAATAACTAGGTAATCAACTTGCATCAATTAGGTCTAATCATGGTACTGAATTTGAGAATTTGATGAATTCTGTGATGAGCATGGCAAAGATCATAATTTTTCTACTCCTATAACTCGACCAAAAAAATTGGAGTAGTTGAAAAAACTAATATGACAGTGGAAAAAATGTCTAGAACTATGCTACTTGCTAGTAAATTGCCCCATAGCTTCTGGGCAGAAACTATTGTAATAACCCAACCGGTTGTTTTAATTATTGTAGCCTTGTTCCCTAATTTATTGCTCTGTTCTGTGTTCATTTGTCGTTATGTAACTTGGCGGGGTGGTTGGTTTTATTTCTGGGGATGTTTCGGAATGAATTGGGATACTTAGTCCCAAGGTTGGAAGCCTAAGTTGAAAGAGCTGACCGGATATTGATTTATGTGTAAATAACTCTGGAATGGAGTTTTGATGGTTCCGATAGCTCCGTATGGTAATTTTGGACTTATGTGTGTGTCCGGATATTGATTTGGAGTTTCACAGGTGATTTTGGCTTGAATTGGCAAAAGTTAAAAATTTGTTAGTTTCGATAGGCTTGAATTTGGGTGCGATTCATACTTTTGATGTTGTTTGACGTGATTTGAGGTTTTGACTAAGTTCGTATCGTGTTGTAGGACTTTTTGGTATATTTGGATGGGGTCCCGGGGGCCTCAGGTGGATTTCAGATGGTTAACGGATTGAAATTTGGACTTGGAACATTGCTGAGATTGCTGAACTTCTGGTATGATCGCACCTACGGTGGGAATGGACGCAGGTGCAATGCCACAGGTGTGGAAGTGAGTGGGGGACGCTGGGACCGCAGAAGCGTGAAAGTCTCCGCAGAAGCGAAGTCACTTCTGCGCTGAAAGGAAGCGCATGAGCGGGCATGGTCGCAGATGCAATACTTCCATAGAAGTGGGGGGCTCGTCTTGAGTGGGATGCGTAGGTGCGCTCCATTTTTCGCATGAACGGTTCCGCATAAGCGGACCTCCTAATCATGGAAGCGGAATCGTTGGGCAGTTAAGGTGTGTTCAAGGGTTTGAATTCATTTTCATCTTTTGGACCTAGAGAGTTCGGTTTGTGGCGATTGTTCGAAGGATTTTTAAAGAAATCATCCGGGTAAGTGATTCTAACTCATATTTGGCTATTATACATGAATCCATCGTTATTTTTGTCATTTAATTAGTGATTTGAGTTGAAAAAATTGGGGGGAAATGGTAAAACTTCTTAGGCCGAATTTTGGAGATTTGAAAGGCGATTTGAGGTTTGATTTGAATAGTTTTAGTATGGTTGGACTCACCATTGAATGAATGTTTGGATTTTGTAAATTTTGTTGGATTCCAAGATGTGGGCCCGGAGTTAACTTTTGGGTTGACTTTTTGACTTTGAGTTAAATATCTTAGCTTTATTATTTGGAGTCAATTCTTATAGCTTTTATTGATAGTATTACGTTATTTTTTGCTAGATTCGAGTCTTTCGGAGGTCGATACACGTGGGAAGGGCTTGCTAGCGGAGTGATTTAATTTGTTTGAGGAAAGTATCTTATTTAAAATCAGTTGAGGCACTAGTTGCCTGAATTATTGTGATGGTTACGTGCTATTGGGTGCGCACATGCGTGGGGATGAACCCATGTGCGGGAACCGGGAATTTCTGAAAAACTTGAAATACCTGGTCTTTTGTTCTCAAGAAATAAACCCACTATTTCCGTGAAGCGTCATCAATAAATGTGAGAAAATATTTGTTACCTCCCATTGATTCTACATCCATTGGACAACAAACATCAGAATATACTAAATCAAGTATATTCGATTTTCTTCCATGAGTTGCTTGAAACATTACCCTGTGTTGTTTTTCAAATAAACAATAATAACAAGATTCATAGTTGTACCTTTTGAAAATGAGATGAGTGACTTCTTGGATAGGATCTATAGTCCCTTCTCACTCATATGGCCCAATCTCAGGTGCCATAAATCTGCAGGCATATCATCTACAGCCGCATGTAATCCACATTCACATATCTCAACGGTTGTCTTGTATAACGTGTTGGAAGCAACTCCTTTAGCAATCACCAATGATCCCTTGGTGAGTCTTCACTTCCTAATGGCGAAGTGATTCTCGTACCCGTCTCAATCTAAAGTGATCTCTGAAATCAAATTCATTCGTAGATCTGGTACGTGCCGCGCATCTTTTAGAACTAATGTACATCCGGCATTTGTCTTGATATAAATGTCGCCAATACCCACAATCTTTGAGTGACTGGTATTTCCCATCTTGACCATCCCAAAGTCTCTTGTCTCGTACCTACAAAAGAATTCTCTTACCAGTGTGGCATGGTAGGATGTTGTTGTGTTAACCATCCATTCTGACTCTTGGCTTGCTAAGTGCATGCATTCTTCCTCCTCGTGAACGAAGAGAACCACTGAATCATTGTTGTGGACTGCAGCAGTTATGTTATCATCATTCTTCTGGCCACTGCTCTCGCCTCGACCTTTCCTTGGGCAATCTCTTTTGAAGTGACCGGGTTGACCACAACTGTAGCAATTTCTACCCTTTGACCGGTTCCTGAACTTTTCATGAGCTTTGGATTTATCACGGCTAATCGATGCTTTATAAAAACTTCTTCTTCTTTTTTCCATGATAAGAGCTTGCCCCTGATTTTCGGGCTTCTTCCTCATCTTATCATTGAGTAGGATGGCTGATATAACCTCATTTAAATCAATGGTATCTCTACCATGCAAGATGGTTGTTGCCAAATTATCATAAGAAGATGGCAACGAGTTTAGAAACATGATAGCCTTATCAACTTCAGTGATTGTTTCTCCGAGGTTTGCCAGCTGTGTGATTAATTCATTGAACATATTTAAATGGGACAAAAAATTTGTACCTTCACTCATATGGATGGCATAAAGCTGCTTTCTCAAAATTAACTTGTGTTGTTAAGGATTTGGACATGTACAGACTTTTTAGTCTTTTTTAAATACCACATGAACTATTTTCATCCCCGACATAATTGAGTACTTCATCGGACAAGTATAGTCTGATTGCACTAGCTGTCTTCTTATCCATGTCTTCCCAATCCTCTACTTTCATGGTTTCCGGCTTTGCCTCTTTTTCATCTAGTACAATATCTAACCCTTGTTGGATTGGTAGGTCATTCATCCTTCTTTGCCATATGGAGAAACCGTCATTACCGTTGAATATTGTTACTTCATATTTTACTCCTGACATTTTTTTTATCACAAAGTAAAATCGACTGTAAATAATTTTTTAGCAAAACATGTGCTCTGATACCAGTTATTGAGAATAAACCCCCACAAAAATAATATTCACGGTAATAAAAGTAGAATAATAACGTAGCACCGAGATACGGTAATTAACAAGAATAAAAGAGTGACAACGATACCAAGAGTTTTGCGTGGAAACCCTTTTGAATAAGAAAAAAAATCACAGCCCGAGAGAAGCAACTGATATCACTATAGCAATGACTTTTACACTTTATAGGTCTAAGTAAGATACTCCAAAAACTACTATAATACTCAAAAGAAATGACCCTCTTTTGATATTCCCACCTTACAACAATATCGCTCACACTCTCTATTTTTCTCACAAACTATTTTCTTATACCCTGTCTGTGATGCCTCACTCTATCTTTCTCTCTTTATTGGTGTGTCTTCAACTGAAACAAAAGCTTGCTATTTATAGCAAATAAATGACTCATGTGATGTCATCAATGACCTCACATATTGTGTGAACTATAGTATAAACACAAGAAAAATTTGTCTTCCATTTTTCTATATTCAAAAAAGGTACACAATTCCCTTCAAACTTTCACACATAGGATATGGGACTGAACGCCACATAGATAAGGAGCCTACTGCTACAATTATCATTTATATTGAAGCACCAACAATTATATGGAATTTGCACATATTTTTAACCACAGACAGTCGCAACCTTTTGGTTCCCTAAATAAATGAGAAGCCAACTACATATAGTTTATATGTAAGTATATATTCTTCGGATCAAATTCAAATTGCACATTCATTCGAGAATTCAATACAATCCTCACCAAAGGATCTGAAGAACGTAACTATCCATTCATTTAGGTAAAACAATAACTTCTTTTTATTCTTACTGATTAATGATAATCATATATTCAATTTTTGATCCTATGTTTGCGATGCTAATGATACCTTTTGATAAATCTAAGAAAGAAAAGCGAAAAAAGAGAGAAGAAAAATAAATTTGACTGTTGAAGCAAGAATTTCTCCATTAATTTGAATATTGATCTTATAGTACATGCCTCTAATTACAATCCAAGTATAAATATTTTGTTCCTAGATTAGTATGTTGTTAACTAATTTTGTTTTCTAATTTTATGTCTAAAATATTCATGGCTACATAGGTAAAGAACCTTATCGATGAAAAGCCTAGTGAAGAGAAAATGAAAGTGGCCAAGTTAAGAACAAGAGAAGAGTTCTTGCAACAGCACAGCCAATTAGCAGCAGTAAAATCCAATCAATACATTTACTTTTTTCTAATCCATTTCACTTAACTTTACTGCATACACGAAGTAAAATATACATTGTTACTTCATAAAAGTTTATTGATTTTATTCATATGTTGGTTTTTCTTTTTTATTGTTTGGGGTCAAGGAGGATGGAGAGATTGATGAGGAAGTTACGTACCGTATAGGGGTGGGGTGGATGAAATAGAGGCTAGCGTCTGGTGTCTTGTGTGACAAAAAGGTGTCCCCGAAGCTTAAAGATAAGTTCTATGGAGCGGTGGTTAGACCGACCATAATGTATGGTGTTGAGTGTTGGCCAGTCAAGAATTCTCATATCCAAAAGATGAAAGTTGCAGAAATGAGGATGTTGAGATGGTTGTGCGGGCACGCAAGGCTGGATAAGATTAGGAAGGAAGATATCAGGGTGAATGTGGGTGTGGCTCCCATAGAAGACAAGATGCGGGAAATTAGGCTTAGATGGTTCGGGTACGTGCCGAGGAGAAGCATGGATACCCCGGTTAGGAGGTGTGAATGGCTGGCCTTGACAGGTGTGAAAAAAGGTAGAGGACAGACAAATAAATATTGAGGAGAGGTGATCAGGTAGGACATGGTGCGGCTTCAAATCGAAGACATGACCCTTGATAGGAAGTTGTGGAGGGCGAGTATTAAGGTTGTAAGTTATGAAGAAGGAGTCTAGCATGTGTTCTGTCTTAGGCTGCTAGTTGCTTCAATTGTGTCCATATAACTTCTTTAGGGTTGCAGGTTAGGTCGTAGGAGGCTAGTCCGATAGTGTAGTGTCTTAGGATGCTAGTGACTCTTGTTGCATCCATAT
Source organism: Nicotiana tabacum (assembly GCF_000715075.1). Lineage (NCBI taxonomy): Eukaryota > Viridiplantae > Streptophyta > Magnoliopsida > Solanales > Solanaceae > Nicotiana > Nicotiana tabacum. The sequence goes on from NC_134091.1 coordinate 39,538,122, forward strand.
TACTCTATTGTGTATGTAGTATTGTGCCATTGTTACTACTTATTGTTATTGCTTTTCTCTCTATTTTCTGGTTATTACGTTGCTGATGTTATTTTTCTTTCTTGCTTGCTTCCTCTGATATTACTGCGCCACTGTCTCTTTGCATCTCCCTCAGCCGAGGGTCTATCGAAAATAACCTCTCTACTCCTCCGGAGTAGGGGTAAGGTCTGCGTACACACTACCCTCCCTGGACCCCACTTGTGAGATTTCACTGGGTTATTGTTGTTATTGTTGTTTGTTGTATTTTTTGGGGTCAACGTATAGTCGCCCAAGTTACAGTGCATTTAATATTTTAAAGTGATTCTTCTATCAATTTGCATAACTATTGAAAAATACTTTTTTCTTTTTATTATATTTTTATTATTGTCTTCTTACTTAATTGTTAACAAAAATTTTACAAACATTTAACTTTCCCATTCTTTAAGAAAAATATAACATGTACAAATATGTTATAGTTTCTATTTTTATTTGTCGCATGGATCACTACGCTGAAACGTTAAAATGGAACAACTTTAAGAACAATATCGGCAAAGAAATATTAAATAAAATATACAGTTATATTATATGTTTATATCTCATAACAATAAAATTTATATAAAATATTTCTATCTAACTAAATATAACTAATTATCTTCGCAGGGCTATCCAATCAATTTGAGTTCAACACCATAACTATTTATTGTTTTCAGCTGGTATTTTTTCCTTTCAAAAATTTTTGTGTAATATTACACATGTTTTAGTAATATTTATATTGTATTTAACGGTTTTTACTGCTTAGTAGGATAATAAAGTTTAAAAAGAAAATTCCAGCGCTTGTTTAGTTCAAGCATCCGTAGAAATGTTAATTTGGCCCCCCGCTTAACATCTGAACTTTTAATAATGCTAATTTGGCCCCCGCGGCCCGGCTTAAGCTTAATCCCTTTTCTTTCGATTTTTTTATCACAATTTTCTAGCGCCGAAGCTGCAATTTGAAAAGACAAAAACAAAAAAACCCTAGAAAGAAGAAATAGTAGTAAGTTGAACCCAAAATCATGGCTTCTTCCGGCGATTGCAGCGAAGATGACGGCAGTATTTCTTACGGCGATTACAGCGAAGAAGACGACTGTAGAAATAGTATTTCTTCCGGCGACTACAGCGAAGATGACGGCTTTAGTGGTTGTATGTCTTGCGGCGACTACAGCGAAGAAGACGGCTTTAGTGGTAGTATTTCTTCTGACGACTGCAGCGAAGATGACGGCAGTATTTCTTCCGGCGACTTCAGCGAAGATCCTCCACCGTCGAAGAAACAGGAAGTGAGTGAAGTTGAAGGACCCCTAGACGACTATATCAGTCAGTTGCCGGACGCACTCCTTGTTCAGATTCTCTCTCTTTTGCCTACGACAGAGGAGGCGTACGCGACATGTGTTCTCTCAAAAGGGTGGCAGCATCTCTGGACTTCTGTTTACAACTTCTATTTCAGTCATTTTCGCGGGAAATCAAAACGCTTCCTATCATTTGTGGACTATGTGTTAGCTCATTCCGTTGCTTCCAAAATTAAAAAGTTTGAGATCCACTGTAGTCGCCTGTTTAAATACAAGTCCCAAATCGGTCGATGGCTTCGTTTTGCTGTTGACAAAAATGTGGAAGATGTTATAATCTATTCTGATCCTCACGTTTGCATATTGCCTGAATCTTTCTTCACCTGTTCGTCGTTGATAACGTTACATCTTGTAGAGAGTTGCTTGGTTTCTGATATTGTCATAGCGTGGAAGTCTCTAACGAGCATCAAGTTGGAGGATATGGTGGTAGTGGATGCCGAAATTATGAACATACTCTCAGGGTGTCCTTCACTGGAAACTATTGTATTTCATAAGGTTGGGGGCTTTCGTCGCCTGGAAATTAAATCTTCAAAAGTAAAAAGCCTGGCATTGGAAGGTTATTGGCTAGATGAAGGTTATTGGCCGGATGATGATGGAAGTGGAAGTAATCGTTCCTTCGAAATTTTTGCCCCGTATCTTCAGCATTTGGAACTTTCACAAGATTTTTATGATTTCAGGTGTAGGCTTGTAGATGTATCCTCCTTGGTTGATGCTAAGATTACTTTCGACATTAAATGTTTCAAAGAATTTCAGGATAATCCTGATCAAGATTCTGATGATGATGAGGAAGAGGATGACAGTTGTCGTGATTTTCATCAAGGTTTTAAGACCCTCGTCCAAGATTATCTTCAAAAGCTGAGATGTGCAACCAAGTTAACTATCGGAACTTGGTTCACTGAGGTTTGTGACGTTTGTCATTAATACCCTGCATAGCTGAAAAAGGATGTTTTTGCTTAGTTGTACATAACTTGGTGCAATTACGTTATCTTTCTCAAAAAAGTATAGTGCTCGTAAACATTATACAATTGAGAACCTTTGCAAAAATTTCCCCAACACAACTGGACATATTATAGAAACTTGTATGGACTTTTGTGCCTTTTCGCAATCTTTTTTGTCAATGTTGAATGTCGGTTATTTATTTTAGCAGATCTAGAAACGAGGATTTTTTTACGTCACGGTTAGATTTGTTACAACACTCTCTATCTCATGTAAAGTAGTTTCTATTCGTTGTTATTGCTTTCTCCATTCTTTAATAGTTTCATTGGGATTACTGCACCAGGTCCTGTGCATATTGCAGTTTAAAGAGGTGCCAATTCCAGATTTGAAATGCAAATATCTAGAGCTAGAGTTGCACTTGGAAAAGTTTAATTTGTATGGAGCAGCTGGGCTTTTGCGAGCCTCACCTCTTGTGGAGACAGTCATCATAGACGTCGAAAATCAGCCTGTAACTTCCTGGATCTTTTCTTTTCTTTTTACGTCTATTCATTTAATGGTGTTTTAACAATCTCCCCCCTCCCTTTCCCTGAAAAGTTGTTGTTGAAGGAGAATGCGAATATATCTTGAATTATCACTAAGAAGCTTTGCTTTTGTAACTGTAATATGGTAGGTTTTGTTGCTTTCGTTGTGGCAAATGAGATCTGAAATGAAAGATTGTTGCGCTGTCACCTTGTACCGCGGCTACCTGCCATGAATATTTATGGCCGGAAGGACCATCATAATCATGTTCCAAGTACCATTAATATTTGTTGGTTGTGAAATTTCTGTACCGGACACTTATACTGTGAAATCATTTTTTTGTCACTTTAGCTCAATTTCCATTAGGCTGGCCTGTATTTAGTCCTGACTATATTCTCCGTCTCCAGTTTAATGATTTCAGATGCCGCTTTGAGTTTGGATATTTGGAGAAAGGTGATAACATTGATCTGCAGAGATATATTTCAAGCTTTGTCTTTCCCAACCTAAAGAAGGTTAAGATTGTCATCTCCCCTGGGATGTGCTTGGAGGATCATCTCGAATGGGAATATATCAGGAAGGTTTTCCAACTTTCAAAATTTCTGTTAAAGAATGCATTGGTTTTGGAGAAGTTTGTCATCGTATCAAGTAGACGAAGGTGTGAGATATGTTATACCAAATGTGTGTCCCGATATTTATCTCGATTGGCTAAGAAGCTGTTAAATTGCCCAAGATCCTCCGCCAATTCTGTGATTATCTTCCAGGAGTGAGCTTTCTGTGACTTGACTGCAAGTATTTCTGTCTCAGGATACAAGAATGTTCCCTTATATTAAGTTACTGATAAACTTCATGCGATCACGAATCTTTAACTTCTCTATTAACTAATTACTGCCCCTTTGAACTTACCGTTATGGCATACCAAATGGTATAGTACCTTGGTTTAGCATTAAGCTTTTGTTTGATGCATTTTAGATGTAGTGCATGTGCATTGAGAGTTTCTTGCAAGTTGCAACACTTGTTTTCCTGTAAGTATTATGATGAGTAGATCTACAAACCACATTTCATGATAATTAACCTCATTAAATGTTGTGTTTTGCTACCTTGCTTCGTCCATAGCGTTAATCCTCTGACTGTGAAATGGTTCCCTCTTTGGCTCTTTTCTTGGAAGAAAGAGGTCTGCATTGTTTGTTTACCTCAGATGATTTTTAACAGTCTATAATTGAGGCTTACAGTGTTGTTGAATCTTTTTAGTTGAAGATAAGTCATAAAGTTTTCCCAATTTTTAGCCTTTCGTCAATGCTTCCGCTAGAAAATTCAATTTAAGTCATTTTCAATCACCACTAGAAAGTCTCTCCCCCCCCCCCCCCCCCCCACAACACACACGAAATCTCACTTTTTCAGCTGATTCAGGTTATAAACTTTATCATTTGTTAGTCATGTGGCATACGGCTTGGAAGTCTTTTGATTTAACATTCCATGTTATTCCAGCTTTGCTTATATTTCTCTCTTTTTCTTTTATACCAATGAATGGAAAGTTTTCTTGTTTGACCTATTAGGTGACAATTGATGGTGAATCTAATTTTTCATGAGTGACAAATGTTGATTTTAATGACAACAATCCAGGCTTGTTTCAAAATGCTATCTGTTATTTGAGCATCATCAATTAGAAAAGCTACCTCGAAAGGAAAACCTAAAAACTGGAAAAACTAGAATGGCAATACCCTGTATTCAAGCCAGATAGCAAGAGAAGAACTAGCTCTATCTCAAGGCTGTAATCTCATTTTTCTTCATCTTCTAATTTTCTATCCTTCTACATTAGCAATTTCTCCAGATTTTACCTTCTTTTCTGCATCTTATCATGAGTGAGACAGGCCCCTAACAAGCCATCCAAAACAGCACCATCTTGACTCAAAGTTACTACCGTGTTCCATTACCGAAGTTTTATTAAGTTTAAGTTAAGGGGAAGAAGTTCGCAGTAAATAAAAATAAAACAATAAATAACCTGCAACAATTAGTTAAATTTACAACCAATTAATTGTAAATGATAGAAAACCAAGATAAGGTGCTCATGGACCAATATATAAGTATCCTAAATGAAAATTAATGCCAAGTTTAGAAGGTCGTCTATATATTAGGCCAAAAGCATTTAATAGAAAAGGTTCTTAATTAATTTCACAACTATGAGTGAGCTATTTTTATAGGATGGAAATGATGCACTTGTAACAAAAAAATACTTAGTGTTTTCAATAAGCAAGAAAAGCAAATTATTGTCTTACTGTACAATAACAAACGACAAAAAATCTTTCCCTGGATTAGGCTTCAAAGCTACACTTTTATTTGCACGTAAAACCAATTTGTTTTATACTGGATAATAAGGGGTACTTTGGAGAGAGTGTTGGAGTCAAATCGATCGTGAGGAATGAAGACGTGTATCTAGATTTGGCCCAAAACTGTACTCAAATATCCTTTTGTAAACACTTGCTCAAGAAAATTCAGAATCAATCATTTTCAATTACACCAGAAAATTTTCGTAGTTACCAGTAACAATTCCATTCAGTTCGCTTTCGAAAAACTTGCTGGTCGCGGATTAGTTCGTTCTGCGCCGCCAGCGGCCTTTAGGAATTTATAAAATATTCCATAATCTACAACTTGTATTAGAATTATAAATTCCACAACAAAATATAAAAGATACACTCTAAAAATATGGTAGATTACCTATTAATGAGGAATCATATTTTGAAACGTATCCTTATTTGTCCCTAAAAATTCTCCAATTTATTAATATTGATTACCACTATAAGCACCCACTTGCCTTATTTATCCATGTATTATGCATCAATCAAACCATATCCCCTTGTATTATGCATCAATCATATCATATCCTTACCAAAAGAAACATTCCTTTGTTAGTTTTAAATTTTTTTACGAAATTATTTCTCTATTAGAACTCTTATGTTGTACACCATCCAAAAATCTCAAAGGATTCCCCAAATTTGATTTTTCTTCACCTCTCTGTCAACGCAAAACCCTGTTCCCCCAAGTCTTTTATAATATAATATTGTATATTGTTTAATATATACATGATATACATCTGTCTTGTATATTGTATATTAATCATATAACATACATTTTGTACAAGAAATATACAATATACAATATATTAATGGAGAAATTAGGGAAAAATTAATATGATAGATACTTTTAGATGAGAGAGAATCTTAAGAGAGATATTAGGATACATTTTAGGTGAGATAATCTCAATAGATATATATATAAGGAATATGAAAAGTTGTAAATTTTAAAATAAATTGTATTATATGTAATTTTATCAGTTGTAGGAAACTTAAATAATGTTAGAAAGGTTGTATTCTACGTAAATTCCTCAAAACTTTTGGCCCTTTATGTAACTTAAAAAGAACAAGAAATTTGCCCCTTTGCAATCCCATTTTTCTATTGGTTCCAAGTGGAAACTCTAGCGTTTGTTAGTCATACGAATTGAAATAATTGTGTGTTTACTTAATTACTTTCATTTCTTTCTTTTACTCAATTATTATAAAACTAAAAGAAACCAGTTTACCATAGTTAAGTGCTTAAGTTAAGAGTAAAATCTACCAAACCCCTTCACTTTTGAATGAGAATGTAAACTCCCTTGTCAGCCTACCCAGGGCTACTTATGTTGCTCAGCTGCATTCAGCTAAACACACAGTTGCATCATTTGTGTACTTCAGACATCCTTAGAACCATAATAGAATAGCAGCTGGTTCACAGCTAGCAGCATAGCAATACTTAGAAGTGTTGTACACGCCAGTAAGCTTTTCCACTAAGCTGCATTTGATGGAAAGAGACCCACCAATTTCGAGCATTCCAAATGCTGATATTTAGCATAGTGGCCATACTTGTCGCAGGTTTTCCTCCACTCCTTAGACATACCAAGCGCACACTGTACACTAAAGAATGATACAGCTGCTAGCTCCGATGGTGGGAATCTAAGCATTTCATACTCAATCTGTCATAGTTCAATCAAGAAGAAAGACATGAGCTCCACCTTCATATGAGTGAGAGAGAGAGTGGTTTTAAATCGGCTCATAAGCACATATACTTTAGGAACTGTAAGCTATTAATCATCAACTTTTCCGGTGTAATCCTTGTCAGAGATCAAAATTAAATCCTCCTTCACAGGTACAGAAACCTCTTCATACTTGCAGGCAAGAAGCATAACTGTTATTCCAACAAGCTGAAATTTTTCCCTAATCACTCATTGAACTGCCAGGAACCTAGTGATGAGATCCAAATACAAGGTCTCCCCAATCAGTTTAAACTTGTAGTGTACCTCAATCAGCCAGTCAAAGAGGATGGTTGTTATCCTCTAACTAATATCAGATTGTTGTTCCATACGGTTTGGCGGGACGCAGCCAAGAATCTGTCTTCTTGTAGTAGCATCATCAATGTACTCCACAACTGCAAGTGAGTTATTTTTATTGGCACTGTCTATATCCACAATTGACCACTCTTCTACATCGTCCATCTGTATTTCGCATCCATCCTATCCATTTCCTCCATCATTGCTCCTGCGTGTTGCATAAATATTGGTACGGCAGACTTAACCAGCATCCTGGGACTGGTAGGCTTTGTTACCTTGACTGCTGGTTGCGTGTTATTTGTGCAGCAAACTTCCTTGTGATTGGACGAACAAGAGGAGTCTCGTTAGCAGCATTTATTTTGTGGTCAGTAATGGCATTTCTCTTGTAGACAGCACAGGGTATTGGGGGAGCTCAAATTACATTCGAATTGATTGAACTTAGTGTCCTTCTATTTTGCCCGCTACTATAGTGAATTACTTTCACCACCAGGCCTTACCCCCCCTCCCCCCCTCTCTGAAGATTTGAAGGCCTAACGATACCTGGGTAGTTCTTGTCTAATCCAACCATCTTGACAGCAATCGAGTAAGACTAGATGAATCTCTATATTGATTGCCGGAAAAAAAATCAAAACTTTTTTCAACTAAAAAGATCCAACAGCATTGTAAGCCTCAAATACAACAGTTCAAAACTACTGAGGAAACAGACAATGGTGAGTTCAAAAGATTAATAGTAATTAGTTACATAAAGAAGTTAAAGATTCGTGATTACACAAGCAGTTATGGAAAGCTTACTCCTTGAAGATAATCATAGATTTGGCGGATGATCTTGGGCAACCTGACAGCTTCTTAGCCAATCTAGAAAAATACGTGGACACACAGTTCATTGAACATTTCTCGCACTTTATTCTTTTTGACATGAGAACAAAATTCTCCAAAACCTTAGCAGTCATTAACAGAAATTCTAAAAGTTTGTAAAACTTATCAAAGTCATAGACAAAAGCATACTTATAACCTTAAGGAGATGAAAATCTTTAACTTCCTCGAGGTTGGGAAACCCAAAGCTGGAATTCCAACTTTGCAAATCGCTATTATCTCCTTTGTCCAAATATCTTAACTCAAAGTGGCAGCGGAAACCATCAAACTGGAGACAGAGAATATAATCAGTACCAAATACAGGTCAGCCTAATGATATTGCATAAATGTGAAAGGAAATATTCATAGTAGAAGCGTCTAGTACGATAAAACTTCAAAACCAGCGAATCCTGATGGTACTCAAAAAAAGATTATGACCATTGTTCCTACCATCAAGATTCATGGCACAGTAATAGCACAATAATCATTTTTCTTTCAGAGCTCAATGGCTCATTGCCACAAAGAAAGCACCAGCACCAACCATATTAACATGAAGCTTTACCGTGAAATAAGCAAAGCTTCTTAGAGATAACTTAAGGATATATTTGCATTCTCCTTCAGCAATATCCCTGGAGGGGGGGTTTAAAACTTCATCACATGAATAAATATGAAAAGAAAAGAAAAATTTCCAGGAAGTCACATGCGCTGTTGCCATGTCTATGTCGAGCGTCTCCACATGAGGCGAGGCTCGCAAAAGGCCAGCTGCTCCATACAAATTAAACTTTCTTATATGCAACTCTAGTGTTAGATATTTGCATTTTAATTCTGGAATCAGCATCCTTTTGAACTGCAATATGCACAGGACCTGGTGTAGTAATCCCAAAAACTATTAAAGAATGGAAAAAGGCAATAAAGACAAAAAGAAAGTACTCCACGGCACAGTAATATTGATTTGACAAATGAACCATCTAAACACTCTAAGCAACAACAATGTAAGAAAATTCTGGTTTCTAGTTATATCTTTTACTGCTATGATAGAAATACCCGACAACGGAAGATTGACAAAAGGATTGGAAAGGGGCACAAAACAACACAAGTTTCTGTAATTGATACAATTGTGTTTGTGAAATTTGTGCAAAGGTTCTCAATTCTATATGTTCATGTTCTGCAACAATCTGCTAAGAATTATTTAGATAAGGTAATGACTTTTGAGTTAAAACAAACACCTGAGTGAACCAAGTACCAATTGTTAGCTCGGTCGCACAACTCAACTTTTGAAGATAATCTTGGATGAGGGTCCTAAAACCTTGATGATAGTCACGACAACTATGTTCCTCATCATCAATTTCCTCATCTTCAATTTCTTCATCATCAATTTCCTCATCATCAATTTCTTGACCCGGGATGTCTTTGATACATGTAATGTTGAAAGTAAGTTAAGCATTAACGATAGAGGACACATCTACAAGCCTGCACTTGAGATCATAAAGATCTCCTGAGATCTCCAAATGTTGAAGATAGGGGGCAATAATTTCCAAGGAATGATCATTTCCATCACTAGGAATCCAATATTCAGTCTCTTTAATTTTAAAGACTTAATTTCCAGGCGTCTGAAACCCTCAACAGTATCTAATTCCATAGTTTCCAATGCAGGACAGCCAAACAGTAAGATCACAATATGGTCATCATGTAACACCGTATGCTCCAACGTTATGCTCTTTAGAGACTTCCACGCTATGACCACATCATTATCGAAGCATCAACTTGAAAAAACTAAATTTATCAACGAGGAACAGCTGTAGAAAGATTTAGGCAACGTTATAATGTAATCCTCGGCACTTGACCAGAGTACAACATTTTCCAAATTTTTCACAGCAGCAAAACTAAGACATTGATTAAGTTGACGAGAGTAGTTGCACTCGAGCTCCAATGTTTTAATTTTGGGAGAAATGGAATGAGCTAGTACATATTCAACCAAGGATACCAAATGTTCTCTTCTCCAAACTGAGGTTATAAACAGAAGTCCAGAGATACTGCCACCTTTTCGAGAGAATACATGTTCTGAATGCAGCCTTTGTCATCGGCAGAAGAGAGAGAATTTGAACTCACTGAGCAGGTCTAGGGTTTCTTCAACTTCAGCTACTTTTTGTTTCTTCGAATTACTCAAATTACTACTGCTACTACTACCGAAGCCCTCGTCTTTGGAGCAATCGCCTGAAGCCATGATTTGGAATTGTCTCGTCCCGCCGCACTTTGGATTAACCAGCTCAACAGACGAGATTATTTTGGTCCAAATAGTCCTTAATGTATCGGTGTGGGATTATTTTTGGTCCTCCATTTATATATTTCTCAAACAGAGTAAATGACTCAACCCTACCCCACCTAACCCCATCCAATATCCATATATATAAATTAAAATAATACTAAAAATAAATTCTCCAAAACACCATACTTCTACTAGTTCTATCTTCTATTTTTTTCAAATTTTTCATTCAAATTAATAACATTATTTGAAGAGCTCTCTAATTATTCATATTTTTTTTTTGTCATAATCTCATGCATTCGAAACTAAAGTTTTTTTTGTGGGGCATGGGGAGGAGAGAGGGGAGGATTCATTTTTAGTATTGTTTTAATTTATATATATATGGATATTGAATCATGCCGGATTGGGTCATTCTTATTTTAAGAGAAAAATATAAAATTGACTGGTGGCTCGACTAATTGCATTTGCTAGCCCAAAAATTATATAAAATATGTATATTATATGTATATAATATATATCTATATATATATATATAAAAAATATATATATATATATATATATATATATATATATATATATTTTTATTGGCTATTATTTTTTAGAGCGGCTAAAAATATATATTTCTCCTATTTTAATTAGGTTAAATTTATTATACAAAATTAAAAAAAAAAGGCAGAATACCTTTAAAGTTGTTCACATTTTTCACTTAGACATTCTAATTTAAGTCTGTTTCATTTGAACACTCCAACTACATCTCAAATATGTCATTTAAACACAAAATTCATAAGGAGCCGAACATAAAAAATACGTGTAATTCACTCTGACATATGGATTTAACTTGAATAATTTAATAAGAAAAAACTTTTGCAAAAAAATTAAAGAAAAACAAGAACCCTACCCAAACATTGGTCATCTTCCCCAACACGTCTTCATCTGCCAAAAGAAAAATCAAAAGTCCACATGCCCTCTTCTCCACTGACTCACACATGTTTTTTTCTCCAAATCTCCACCCCAAAGTACAATAATTAATGGTATTCTCTTAATGCTGCTGCTAAGATTTTCACAGCAATAGCCATGACGACCAAAACAGATGATAACCTAATGGAACAATGTTCTTTAAATCAAGTGTTTGGAAGATGAAACGAAAAATATCAGGGTAATAGTAAACTATCACCATTAGTGTTCCTTCACCCCAAGCTACACTTTTTGGATTTTCAGATATGAGAAAAGGAGAATTATGTCAATTTTTTTCTTCTTTTTTTTTTTGGGTTGAAAATCCCTTCTTTTAGCTAATTGGAGAAGAAAAAACCCGAGTTGAGAAAAGCGGAAAGAAACGAAAAAGAATAAAATGTTTGGGGTTTTTTCGACGAACTCCATTTTTTCAGGCAATAAAAATTAATACAATAAGGTGATGGCGGTGGAGGGAGAAAGAGCGAGAGAGGAAGGTGGTGACGTGGACGATGGTGCGCCAAAGAATAGGAGGAAAAAGAAAGTAAAAAAAGTTAAAAAAAGAAATATTGATCTCTCACACTCTAGAAAGAAAATGGTGTAATACACGTACTATGTCACATCACTGAGTTGTGTCTAGATGAAACATTTGAGATATGATTGAAGACTTCAAATGAAACTGACTTAAAATGTGAAAATAAATTTAAGGATTGTCGATGTATTCTGCCAAAAAAAAAGAGTGCCAGAAAGTTGTGTTTTCCGGTCACTATATTTTTTTGTGTGTAAGTGAAAATTTTATAATTTTTGTGTGAGAAAATATAGTTATGACTTTGGTAAAAAAAATTATAATTATATGATCATTTGTGAAATTTACCCCAGGATTGAAAAGATTTGAAATCGGAGAGATCACTTGTGATAGGGATCAAGTAGAGGTGTATATTCAATAAGTTTGGACGATTTTGGGTTTATGAACAATGTAAAATGAGTTTAATTAAGTTCAATTTTTTATCTCAATTTAAATTAAGAAAAATGGGAACAAAATTAGCATGTCATTAAGAAAGTGATGGTATCTAATAGACAATTGGTCAGTATCTATTCACACTTTCCGTATATTATTTGTTTGATTAAATTTAATTTATCTCTAAATATCTTTAGATATTTTCCATCTAAACTTCAAGTTTAATAACAATTTTAGGTCTTGTAACGATCCGATCGGTCGTTACTTTTTAGATCCTCGTTCTCCTTTTTAAGACTTTCCATTTGTGCTTTTCCTATTTTTTGATTTGCAGGGGCAGTTGGTTTGGCTTTGGAAGGGTTCGGGTTGAATGCGGAACACTTAGTTCCATAATAGTGGCCGAAGGTGGCCAAGTTTGACTTGAGTAAATACTTTGAGTAAACAACCTCAGATTCGGGATTTGAAGGTTCCAATAGGTTCGTATGATGATTTTGGACTTGGGCGTATGTTCGGATTGAGTTTCGGGTTGACCGGAAGAATTTCGACACTTATTGTTAAAAGTTAGTGTCTTGAAGGTTTTACAGTTTTAAGTTTGATTTGACGTAGACTATGGTGCTATCGATGTCCGTTTGAAATTCCGAGCCTTAGAATAGGTTTGTATAGTGATTTGTGATTTGTGCGTAAAATTCATCGTCGTTCCGAATTGTCTAAGTATGATTCGTCACGTTCAGAGTTAGTTGGAAGAAGTTTGAAGTTCAAAAGTTGATTAATTTGGTGTTGAGGTGAAATTCTTGGTTTCGATGTTATTTTACATATTTCGAGACTTCGAGTAGGTCCGTAGTAAGTTTATGGACTTGTTAGTATATTTGGACGGGGTCCTGGTGGGTGGCGAGTTTCGAACCACCTGGAGCAAAGTTGAAATTTAGCCATACGACTCGATCACTTAGGCTTATGAAGGATATTCCTCAAGGGAAAGATTGTCACAACGGCTATAGGATGACACTGAAAATAGGGCCCAAGCTTTGGAGAGGCGACTACGAGAGATAGGGCCAATTTTTCAATGTGTGGATAACGTGTCTCCGCTCCCGATAGAACATAATAAATAAGAAATTACATACGTCCTTCCTCCCGGACCAGAACAACGCCTACCGCTACATCTGAGACCGCTAAATAGATTAATAACTACTCACCTTCTACCGGTTTTGACAGCATTGGAGGACTAGACAGATACCATTTAGATCTTTCAATGTCTGTTGATATTCCGGAGTCCACATGAAATCGTTCTTCTTTTTCAAAAGTTAAAAGAAGTGATGCCATTTCTTCGAAGACCTCGAGATAAACCTGCTTAGAGCCGCCAGTCTACTGGTTAACCTCTGTACATCCTTCACACTTGTTAACTGGTCCGGGATATGCTCGATGACTTTAATTTTATCAGGGTTTACTTCGATTCCTTTTTGAGAGAGCAGAAATCCCAAAAACTTACTGGAACCAACTCCGACAGTCAAATGTTTCTTGAAGATGTTTCAAATGATCTCTTGCATTAAGAGACTTAACTAACATGTCATCAATATAAACTTACATTGTCTTACCTATATATTTTTCAAATATTTATTAGCAAGCCTCTGATAAGTGGCTCCGGCATTCTTAAGCCCTTAAGGCATCACATTATACCAATATGTGCCAAAATTTATGATAAAAGAAGTCTTCTCTTGATCTTCCGGGTGCATCCTAATTTGATTATACCCGAAGTAAGCATCAAGAAAACTCATTAACTCATGCTCGGCCATAGCATCAATCATCTGATCAATGTTGGGCAACGGAAAAGATTATTTAGGGCATGCCTTACTTAAATTGATTAGTGATAGTTGAATTTGTAACGTGATTTATGGACACGTGAATTAATTTAACCCAAAAATATGGAATAAATAGGAACAAAAATAAGATTATAAAATAAACTTAAAAGAAATACAAGCATGGTTACAAATTTAGCTTCTCCGATAGCAAAAATGAGAACAAGATTAAAGAATAATGTTATAGAATGAGAGCTAATTCAATCTTTTGTGTACAGAATCTTTCGTGTCTTACAATGGATACTAATTCTCCTATTTATAGCTCTTATTTAGGGAGACAAGATCCCCAAATCAAAACTTTCTTGAATGAGAATAAAATTGTCAGTGATAGCCGCATAACAGTTGGTTTTAAGTGCAGATATTCTCTGTAATTGTTGTTCATTGAATGTTATTCGATATAAATCCTTCAAATCTTTATTATCGGTTATCATGTCTTCGGAATTCACCCGGTACTGGTCACATGATTGCAACAGGTATCAACTACTTGCTGACGCATATTTTACCTGTTTTCAGTTCCAAGTGTCACTTCCTCGTTCGTCCAGCTATCACTAATCAATTTTACCGCAGACATAACTGCAGTTAAGCTTTCAACTTTAGTTGCTCCGACTTTGGGTTATATTTTCTATTATAAACTTGAGGCATTTAACTAACTTGATTGGATATCAGATGTAGAGTCAATTTTGGTTTGAAGTCAAGTTTTAAAAAAATAGAAGTGTCCACTTGAAAATCCGTGGAGTAAAGAAAGCGGTACGGGATATTAAAACCAAACAAGTAAATGGGCTAATCATGCTATTCGACCTCCAAAATTGGACAAGTTCTCGACTTATTACTGTTTTCTGATGAGGTAATTCAGTAGCATCCTTTTTATCATGTTGACAAAAATTCAAAAAGAGTATCTACTGCATCCTAATCATAGTTCATATGTATAATTAGTTGACTGTATTATACGCCGGCGAAAAGAATCATATTTATGTGATAAACGGATCATATAAAGTTACCTTTAAAACATTAAAACCTTTATATGCTAATAGGTTTCTACTTTTTGGCTTAAAAATCAAATGTCACGTTATTAAAAGTGGTTAGATATATGATATATCTATCACTTTCCAAATTGAGTGATCTTTTGAGTAAAATAGCAAAGGATAAAGTGATTTTTTATAGGAAAAAGTGACTTTGTTTACCTATTGTCAGTAGTTCAATGTTCGCTTAAGCAACGAATCTATATAACACGCTATTAGATCTTCTCTCCATTATCTCTTAACAATTTTTTTAAATAAGGATATCTCTTAAACGTTCATTATAACATGAAACCCGTATTTTCGTGATATTACTTTCCATTTCATTTTTCCCAAAATATTATTTCAGAAAGGAGTTATCGCTATGTGATTGTATACGGTCGAAATAGATTTCGGCCTTCCTACGTTCGATCGAGTTCGAGTGTTAAGAAGTCGGAATGAGATTTTGGGAGTGAGCTTTGAGGTCGGTACTAACGAACCTCGAGCCCGAAGGTCGCTCGAGGAGGCGGCTCGATAATCCTATCGAGCCCGTGACCGAATCGATCCGCTAGGCACTGCTTCGAGGTCGGAAATGCGCGACGCCCATCTCGAAGGTCGAACTCGATCCAAGACCGAAGGGCCCGACCCGGTAACGAGTTCGAGCTAGTATCGAGCTCACAGACAAAAGCCGTTGCAACCACACCAAGAGAGAGAATCTTGGTGGGAATCAAGGAAGAGACAAGTCATCATGGGTCTTCCACTACATGTTTTACTTTATTGTATTTTGGTAATGACCCTCTTCTATAAAAGGGGAATCCTTGTAAGCTAGAAGGGGAGAAGAGAAAAAGATCACTTCTTATATTGATAGTTATCCCCTTGTACTTGTTTCACTTATTCATTCTTTTTGCTTATTATTTTCGTTCTTACAGTCAACAATACACATATTTCTATTTCTCTACGCGATTTATATCAAATTGTATCGCATATCCTTAGAACCATCCACAAATCTAACGTTATCCGATTTTTCCGGTAAACAATTTGGCGCCCACCGTGGGGCTAAGGGTAACCGTGATCGTTTGATATAAATCTAAAGTACACGCCAGTTTGCAACTTCAAATCAGTAATGGCTTCACCTATCGACCACGAAGCCGGCCTTCAAGATGAAACCAACAATTTGGCACCCGGGGCCGGAAGGCCACTCGATGAAGGCGCTGATGCTCGAATCAAAGCACCTGAAATTCGAGCCGAAGTATCATTGGATGTCAATTCACAAATAGCTCTAGAGGCGAATCAGCGTTCCGAACCGGAAAGAAGCATTCAGGGCGGTACTCGATCCATAGCTCAAGACACCCATAACGTGGAGGAGATCGGAGTCAGCTTACGGATGATCTTCGAGATGCTACAAGCCCAGCAAATAGTGATAGCTCAATTGCAGAGCCAAACTCAGGTACAAAGCAGGCCGGAGCCCAATCCGCTTCGAGAAGTCACCTACAGAACGGAACCAGCCATAGAGAAGCCAAATGAGAAAGAATCGGGGACTACTCCCAAAATTACTAAATTGCTCGAGGAACTCACAAAACGAGTCGAAGCCAACGATAAAAAAGTAGAAACATATAATTCCTGGGTCGACCAGAACCCGGGGGCTCCACCAATGATAAAAGGGCTAGATTCGAAAAAATTCATTCAAAAGCCTTTTTCCTCGAGTACAGCCCCAAAACCAATCCCCAAATAATTTCGTATGCCCGAAATACCCAAATATAACGGAACGACCGACCCCAACGAGCACATCACTTCTTACACGTGTGCCATCAAGGGCAATGATTTGGAAGATGATGAGATCGAATCTGTATTATTAAAAAAATTCGGTGAAACCCTGTCAAAAGGGGCAATGATATGGTATCATAATTTACCATCTAACTCAATTGATTCTTTTGCTATGCTTGCAGATTGCTTCGTAAAAGCTCATGCCGGAGCCATAAAGGTCAAAACCAGAAAGTTGGACCTGTTCAAGGTAATGCAAAAGGATAACGAGATGCTAAGGGAGTTCGTAGCTCGTTTTCAAATGGAACGAATGGATCTGCCACCAGTCACAGACGATTGGGTTGTTCAAGCTTTCACTCAAGGTCTAAATGAGCGGAGCTCGAGGGCTTCGCGGCGGCTGAAGCAAAATCTAATCGAGTACCCAGCTATTACTTGGACCGATGTGCACAATCGATATCAATCCAAAATAAGAGTCGAAGATGACCAGTTGACTTCTAGGACCATTACGAAAAAGCAAAAGTCGACCATAGATCGATACCAGCCATATAGCGGAAACGATACTACTGCTGAGTATCCGAGGCCTCTTTAAAATCAACCTCGTACACATGGGGGCTTTATCATTGAACGCATATATGATGATTATCAAGTTCGGTGCAAAGGAAGTTACTTCGTTATTTCATGACAAACAGTGTCTCAACGGGAAATGTTGTAAGGGCCAAACGGTCAAAACGAACCATGCTTATATAGTTAGCCCGAGCCCTGACGCAAAACATGAACCCATGTGTAATGACCTGTAAAGAAAGCTCTCTTCTTTACCGATATTCTATGTTCAAGGTTTATTATGCAAACAGGATCGAGTCCGAATCATTCGCTCGACTGCCAAGCCTACGGGCTACCTTTATTTCGAGTTCGAGCAATCACTCACTCGACCATTAAGCCTACGGGCTACTTTGACTACTACGCCTACGGGCTACATTGCATCGAGTTCGAATCATTCACTTGATTGCCAAGCCTACGGGCTACCTTTATTTCGAGTTCGAGCAATCACTCACTCAGCCATTAAGCCTACGGGCTACTTTGACTATTACGCCTACGGGCTACATTGTATCGAGTTCGAATCATTCACTCGATTGCCAAGCCTACGGGCTACCTTTATTTCGAGTTCGAGCAATCACTCGCTCGACCATTAAGCCTACGGGCTACTTTGACTATTACGCCTGCAGGCTACATTGCATCAAGTTTGAATCATTCACTCGACTGCTAAGCCTACGGGCTACCTTTATTTCGAGTTCGAGCCATCACTCACTCGACTATTACGCCTACGGGCTACATTGCATCGAGTTCGAATCATTCGCTTGACTGCCAAGCCTACGGGCTACCTTTATTTCGAGTTCGAGCAATCACTCGCTCGACCATTAAGCCTACGGGCTACTTTGACTATTACGCTTGCGGGCTACATTGCATCAAGTTCGAATCATTCACTCGACTGCTAAGCTTACGGGCTACCTTTATTTCGAGTTCGAGCCATCACTCGCTCGACTATTACGCCTACGGGCTACTTTGACTATTACGATTTATTATGCAAACAGAATCGAGTCTGAATCATTCGCTCGACTGCCAAGCCTATGGGCTACCTTTATTTCGAGTTCGAGCAATCACTCGCTCGACCATTAAGCCTACGGGCTACTTTGACTATTACGCCTACGGGCTACATTGCATCAAGTTCGAATCATTTACTCGACTGCTAAGCCTACGGGCTACCTTTATTTCGAGTTCGAGCTATCACTCGCTCGACTATTACGCCTACGGGCTACTTTGACTATTACGCCTACGGGCTACATTGCATCGAGTTCGAATCATTCGCTCGACTGCCAAGCCTACGGGCTACCTTTATTTCGAGTTCGAGCAATCACTCGCTCGACCATTAAGCCTACGGGCTACTTTGACTATTACGCCTGCGGGCTATATTGCATCAAGTTTGAATCATTCACTCGACTGCTAAGCCTACGGGCTACCTTTATTTCGAGTTCGAGCCATCACTCGCTCGACTATTACGCCTACGGGTTGCATTAGTTCAAGCAAAACTACTCATTTCTTCGAATTAAAACAAACACTTGACTATTTAAGCTGAAGGACGCTCGAACCCGATAAAACAAAGGGGACTACCCACAAGGCCTGAAGGCAACAAAGATTTAAATTCAAACTGTTTATTTAGTTTGAACGGCCATTTCTCTTCAAAAAAAAGAAGAAAGATTTGTATTTACAAAATTTTTGTACAGAAGCGGCGAAAACGCTATCAGAAGTTATCCGATTCAAAGCATGTTGGGCCTCGTTGAAAAGACAGGAAGTCGCTCCGCATTCATCACTGATTGATCTTCTCCGGTCACCAAGGACCGAAGGTAACTGGCAATTCCCACCGGGGAAGAGAAAATTCGGGTATCCTCAATGAAGTCGGGGATTATAAAGACGCATAAGATGATCGAGCATTACATACGTCATGGTCGGGATCGATAAAAACATCAGTGTATATCTGATCGAGCTGCTGGAAAATCATATCGTTTCTCGCCACATCCTTTTCCGAGAAACGAGGGGACTATCTGTATACGGTCGAAATAGATTTCGGCCTTCCTACGTTCGATCGAGTTCGAGTGTTAAGAAGTCGGAATGAGATTTTGGGAGTGAGCTTTGAGGTCGGTACTAACGAACCTCGAGCCCGAAGGTCGCTCGAGGAGGCGGCTCGATAATCCTATCGAGCCCGTGACCGAATCGATCCGCTAGGCACTACTTCGAGGTCGAAAATGCGCGACGCCTATTTCGAAGGTCGAACTCGATCCAAGACCGAAAGGCCCGACCCGGTAACGAGTTCGAGCTAGTATCGAGCTCACAGACAAAAGCCGTTGCAACCACACCAAGAGAGAGAATCTTGGTGGGAATCAAGGAAGAGACAAGTCATCATGGGTCTTCCACTACATGTTTTACTTTATTGTATTTTGGTAATGACCTTCTTCTATAAAAGAGGAATCCTTGTAAGCTAGAAGGGGGAAGAGAAAAAGATCACTTCTTATATTGATAGTTATCCCCTTGTACTTGTTTCACTTATTCATTCTTTTTGCTTATTATTTTCGTTCTTACAGTCAACAATACACATATTTCCATTTTTCTACGCGATTTATATCAAATTGTATCGCATATCCTTAGAACCATCCACAAATCTAACGTTATCCGATTTTTCCGGTAAACAGTGATAATTTAACTATTTGTCAACATTTTATGCTGAATTTTCTTACGTTGTCAAATTGTAAGTGTATTTAGGGGTCGTTTCGTCGAAGGGCTAAGAAAATAAATCCCAGCTTAAAATCTTACACACAATATGTAAAAGAATATTTGGTTGAAGACATTATGAAAATAACTCCCGTATAATTAATGCAACACTTGAATAGAGGTAGATAAAAGATAAACACCGTTGAACTAATGCACCGTCTGATTGACAATATTAATATACATTTATCGTGTTGTGCCAGGATATATAATCTTTTGAGGAATGAAATATGGAGTAAAAGTATGTGTATTAGCAATACGAGAATAAATCTTTTTAAATACATAGTTTACTTTAAGTAAGTAATTTTTATCCAACATTTCTTGCATTCACCATGTATAATTCAATAGTATCATTCACTGTAAATAATTCTTTCATTATTATTAACGTCATAAATGTTTTATTGCAGGGATTATTGGTCTGAAATATAAAAAAACGGAAAAGGGTCAGAAATGCCCTTAACGTATTAGAAATGGCTCAAAAATGCCCTCCTTTCACCTATGAGTTCAAATTTGCCCTTAATATTATTTTTAGGCTTAAAAATACCCCTCTCTTAACGGAAAGATGCCATGGCATTGATGAACATTTTAACATTAAGGGCAAATTTGAACCCATAGGTGGAATGAGGCATTTTTGAGTCATTTCTAATACGTTAAGGACATTTATGACCCTTTTCCGTTTTAATTAAACATGTAACATTTATTTAGTCTGGAAAAAAGTGAATTTATTTTTACTAAAAACAGAAAAAAATAAAAATATTTTTTCCCAGTTTTTACAAAAACAAACTGCTTTAAAAAAAGCTAAAAAATATTTTCTAAAACAATATTTTTGTAAAAACTAGAAAATAAAACTGAAAAGCAATTTTTTAAAGCAATGTTTTTGTAAAAGCTGAAAAATACATTTCCTCTTCTTCCTTCCTTATTTGTCCATATGCTTTTTGAATTTATTTTTTATAAATTTTAGTTCTTCTAATGAGTTAGTACATCAAAACTGAAATATTTTTGTTTTTTTTCAGTTTTTAGTAAAAAAAAAATTACTTTTTTCCAGACTAAATAAATGCTACATGTTTAATTAAAATATTATTTTTTCAGAACTCAGAAAGCCAATTTATTTTTAAATAAATGCTACATGTTTAACTAAATAAATGCTACATTTTTCAAGACTAATGAATAGTTTTTTTTTTAACTAAAAACTGAAAAAAACGAAAATATTTCAATTTTGATATACTAACTCATTAGAAGAACTAAAATATATAAAAAATGAACTCAGAAAGCATATGGACAAACAAGTAAGGAAGAAGAAAATGAAATATTTTTTTTTCCAGCTTTTACAAAAATATTGCTTTAGAAAATTGCTTTTCAGTTTTTGTTTTTTTAGTTTTTGCAGAAATATTATTTTAGAAAATATTTTTCAGCTTTTTTTAAAGCAGTTTTTTTTGTAAAAACTGGAAAAAAATATTTTCGTTTTTTTTTTCAGTTTTTAGTAAAAATAAATTCACCTTTTTTCGGACTAAATAAATGCTACATATTTAATTAAAACGGAAAAGGGTCAGAAATGCCCTTAACGTATTAGAAATGGCTAAAAAATGCCCTCCTTCCACTTATGGGTTCAAATTTGCCATTAATGTTAAAATTTCCATCAATGCCATGTCATCTTTCCGTTAAGAGAGGGGCATTTTTAAGCCTAAAAATAACATTAAGGGCAAATTTGAACCCATAGGTGGAAGGAGGGCATTTTTGAGCCATTTCTAATACGTTAAGGACATTTCTGACCCTTTTCCGTATAAAAATTTTTAATCTGCAATTACAATTTTATATTACTTGTACGACTTCCGATATAAAGTCTTGCATGACTAATATAATTTCCCATTAACTATACAATGTTTGGTTTTTGGTATTAAACTCGTCATAAGTTGTTTAGTTTAATAATCAAATGTATTATTAATTTTTGTATTAACTAATACAATAATATATGTATTATTTTATATGTGATATATAGAATGTGACATAAGAATATATGTATTTGGACAACAATATCTTAAAACCAAGTATACTTAAATTAGAGAATTCCCACTTTACAATTTATGTTCTATTATTCACCACATAATAATGCTCAGGGTCGTGTGGTGACGTACTAATTATGGGAGGAATTATATAGCAGAGACTGTTTATGCACTCATCAATAAATAGATTGTTATACATGAGTTATTTATTTTAAAATTTATTTTTATTTTTATATAATTTTATTCATACATTACTAGTACATATATTTAAACTCTCACACAATGAATACGGGATGTGATTTAGAGTGTTTTTGGTATAACGGAAAATATTTTTCGTGAAAAATATTTTTTTAAAAAATATTTTTTTGGAAAACAAGTAGTAATCTTATTTATTTTTCGGTGTTTTGTACGCAAATTAAGAAAAATAACTTCTCACGAATATTCATAAATAATTTAGATACAATAAACATGAAGTAATAAACTTTCGAACCAAACGAAAAAAACTTTTTGGGAGGTTGGGGGCGTAGGGTGGGTGGTGACGGAAAAAAAAACTGAAATTTAAAAAAAAAAAGCCTTTTTGGAGAGAGAGTGTGGGGTTAGGTGGGTGGGTGTGAGGGTGTGGAGTGGGTGGGTGAGGGTGAGAAAGGTTGAGAAGGAGTTTTGGAAAATGTTTTCTCTTCTCTTGATAAGGGAAACATTGGAGAGAAATGAGTTTATAAAAAAAATATTTTCCAAAACAGTTAAGCCAACGAAACATGAAAAAATTAAAAAATATTTTTCGAAAAATATTTTCCTTCATACCAAACACACCCTTAATATCATCGTCCAAACATTTGCATTAGTTTTGCAATGATTAATTTTTCTTATCACAATCAAAAGGGTCTATGGCATCATCGTTACTCTGTAATTGAACACATGAAACAACAATAACAATTCAGTGTAATCTTATTAGTGGGGTCCGGACATTGAACATCGGAAAATCAATAAAGAATTTCAAATCGGCAATTGCCCAAGGACAGTCACGTTCTCTACATGATGTGAATATTTATTTGGAGGCTATTAAAAGGAATCTAACGAGAAAGTGGAGCAAATAAAAAATGTAGAAATGATACTAAGGTCAAATGCACTAAGGTGAATCACATAGGGATCGGACTAAAATTAGAATAAAACAATAGACGAGGGACGAAAACCACTATTTTTCAAAAACTTTTTTGCTCTTTTTAGTTTTCCATCAACCTTGATTTGTGGGGGGGGGGGGGGGGGGATTATTCATAGTCTTAATTACCCCTCTGAACTAGGTTATTTGACAACAATTACCCCTCGACTAACTAATCCCAGGGAAGTAATATACACGTGCCTGCCACATGGATTTTTCTCTCCACGTGGTATTTTTTAAAAATAAAATATACTTTTAATTTTTTTAAATTCATTAATTTTTGAGTTTATCTTTTTCGGATTAGATTTGTAAAAAACAAAGAATTTACCCGAACCTCATTATTTAGGCTAAATTTGTTTATTTGGCTAAAAATAATAAAAATTTCTATTAAAACTTTTACAATATGACCAAAAAAATGAAAAATATACATTTAAAATAAGTAGTAATTGCATCTAAACAAGATATAAAAATATAGTTTGAACTTCACTATTTTTTCTAAATCTTTTTATTTGACTAAAAATCTATAAGCAAATTTTACTTGAAAAAGAAAATAAAAAATTAAAATAAATAGTCATCGCATCTAACGAAGAAGAAAATTACATACACAATTGCAGCTCCATCTTTTTTCTATATTTTATTTGACAAAAAGAATAGAGCTTTAGGTAAAATTTTTTAATTGATTTTTTCGGAAACAAAAATATACAGTTGAAACAAAAAGCTATTGTATCTAAAGAAAAGATAACAAGAAATACACTGTTGATACTCCATTATTTTAGCTTTAAAAAATTTATTTAGTTAAGATAATGGATTTCCATCCAATTTCTTTCCAAATTTAGCGTGAAAAAAAATTCACAGTTGGAATAAATAAAAATTATGTCCATATAAGATATTAATTTTTTTTTTAAAGGTTGGATAAATATGCATTGTATATTAAGATGAAATAATAACAAACACATCATTGTATATATGACAATTAATCCCGCCATGAAGCTAATTTATCGATTTTTATTTTTTATTTTTCTTCACATTCATCGTGCCAAAAATAAAATATATCCACTAGAGGGTAAAAACAATCCAATAGCTAAGGTCAGTGGTTCATTAATGCCGAAGCTGGAATTTGGAAAGACAAAACAATGGAACCACAGTGTTAAGTGACGACGATTCCAAACCCTTTTGGACCCTAAATCATGGCTTCCAGCTTTAGAAGTGGTAATAATTTGAGAAATTCTCCTTCTTCGAAGAAACAGAAAGTGACAGTCAGTAGAGTTGAAGACGCCCTAGACCGTATCTATCACTTGCCTGACTCACTCCTAATTCAAATTCTCTCTCTTCTTCCAACAAAGGATGCATTCAGAACATGTATTCTCTCTAAAATTAGGTGGCAGTATCTCTGGACTTCTGTTTATAACTTCAATTTTACTTGTAATAGTTTCATGGAAGTAGAAAGCTTCGGATCCTTTATTGACTATGTATTAGCTCATTCTGTTTCTTCCAAAATAAAAAAGTACTACTACTAAATTGACTGCAGTGACATGTATCCAGTATTCTATAGTAGCCTGTATGATTACGGCTCGCTTGTCAGTCGGATCTCTTAGTTTTGCTGTTGAGAGAAAAGTGGAAAATGGTGTATTCTGGTCATATGGTAATGACGACTACAAATTACCTGAATCTCTCTGCAAATGTTCGTCGTTGATAACTTTAGATGTTAAATATTGTAGCATTTATCACGCGATCATATCGTGAAAATATCTAAAGAGCATAAAGTTTGGGTATTCAGTGTTAAACGATGACGATATTGTGAACTTACTGTCAGGCTATCGAATTTTGTAATGTTGAGCCTTTTCGTCGCTTGGAAATTAATTCATTAAAATTAAAGAGACTGAAGCTGAAAGATTATTGGTGCTGTCGTGATGGAAGAGATCATTCCTTAGAAATTTGTGCCCCGTATCTTCAGCATTTGGAAATTTCAGGAGAGCTTTATGATCTCAAATGCTGGCTTGTCGATGTGTCCTCTGTGGTTAATGCGAAGCTTACTTTCAACATTAGGTGTATCAAAGACATTGAGGATGATAATGGTGAAGAATTGAATGACGAGGAAGACCGTTGTCGTGACTATCATCAAGTATTTAGGACCCTCGTGCAAGATTATCTTCAAAAGTTGAGTTGTGCAACTGAGCTAACAATTGGAACTTGGTTCACGAAGGTTTGTTTTTAACTCAAAAGTCCTTAAAATTGTTTGTATTTTTGGTTTAAAATTGACATTGTAAATGATATAGATCAGATGTTAGGCTTCATTAATACCCCCGCATAGCTAAACAGGGTGCTTTTGCTCAGATGTACATAACTAGTGTAATTCAGCACTCACCTGGTGCTGTCAAATAGAAAAATAGCTCAAAATTTAGGCTTTGATTCAAAATAGTTCCTTATATATTTGGTAGAGCACTAACTTTCCTCCAAGTATCGATAAGTGGTGCACATATAGTCATCGCCAACCTTTTCCGTTAAAGTTTCACAAATAACCATGTTGACTTTTTGTTGTTGAACCGTGCTTTTTGATAAAGTTGTTGTTGAACCATGCTAACTTAATGTCATGCTTCCGGAGCTTTTAAAAAGAAAAGAAAAGCCATTGACCGGGAATATTAGACACGACAGATACAGAAAATTTTACAAATTGACTATAAACAAGCAAAAGAGCGATTCAATGTTTCTTCACTTGATCAAATACTGGAATTGTCTTTCTATTTCTGACATTGCCAAATGGATAAAGTTATGGGTATTGAATTATCAATGCCTTCTTTATTTCTAGTAACACAAAATGGCTGCTTTCTACATTATTATCACAAAATTCACCCAAGAAACCAAGTAATCACGGTGTCTGAACAAAAAGGAATTGAAAATGTTTTGATGGAATATCAACTCCTAATCACATTCTCAAGGCTAAGTTTCTTCTATGTCTATATAGTTGGAGTAATCTTTCCCCTGTAAACTCCCCTGACACCTTTTTGGACTTTGTTAGCTCCTTATCTTAAGCTTAGGGCACATTGTAATGGAGCTGACAAACTCACATTTGTTCTATCTTTGTAATATTTGCATGTACTTGATGTCATTAATGAAACCACTTACTTCATCCAAAAAAAAAACCTAAGTAATCACGACCTGGTCACTCCACTATGCTCTGTAGTTCTATTGCTTCTCCTCAAGTACATCCTAAACCCTTGTACTGGACATACTTTGAGTCTTCAAAACAAAATAACTGAGATCCAGACTATCCTTAACTACTATAACATATTGAGGGAGACTAGTGCTGAGAGGAAGGTGTAAATTTCAAGCGAAACAAAATTGTCTAAGATTCGGCTATTTCCTCCTTGGGGTGCGGCCCTTCCCAGACCCTGCGTGAACGCGAGATGTTTCGTGCACCAGCTGCCTTTTATTCGGTTAATTCCTCCACCTATCTTGCCTTTCATTAGTCCTTCTCAACTCCAAGTTATCTTTCCAGACTACTTCATGGTTAAACCCACCACATTGCCGTATATCCAAATGCTTCTTTGGAACTCTCCTTCCACCGGAAAACTTTCCCCATTGCGAGAATATGCGACGATTCTTTAAGTTTTGTGAGTGGAACACGTGAACCCAACATGGTTTCTCCGTTAAGTCTTTAGCGAAAACAGTGAGTAAAGACTTGAAATGCACCCTTTTACATACTTGAAGGACTATTATTGCACCACTTGATATTTAAGGGACGACTCTGATTTCAGGTCCAAACTTAAAGGACAATTTTGGGACTTCTCTCTGTCAAGTAATTAAAATTACCTTACCTTTCTCAAAAAACTCCGAAGTCCTTATTTTGTTGGATTGATTGATAGGAGACAATTGCAGAATGTAAACCTTACACAATTGAGAACCTTTTGCACAAAATTCACCAACAGAACTGGACAGATTATAGAAACTGGTGGATATTTATGCCTTTTGGCAATCCTTTTGTCAACTTTTCCAAGTCAGGTATTTCTTTTGTCATACAGGAAAAAGATTGTCTAGAAACGAGGATTTTTGTGCATTGATGTTACTTAGAGTGTTCAGACAGTTAGATTTGTCAAAGCACTATCTCTCTGCTGTGTACTTTCTTTTTGTTGTTATTGCTTTCTCCATTCTTTACTATTTTCATTGTGATTACTGCACCAGGTCCTATGCATGTTGCAGTTCAAAGGGGTGCTGATTCCAGAATTGAAGTGCAAATATCTAACGCTAGAGTTGCATATGGGAAAGTTTAATTTGTACGGAGCAGCTACCCTTTTGCGAGCCTCGCCTTATGTGGAGGCACTCAACATAGACATGGATAACACAGATGTAACTTCCTGGAACTTTTCTCTTCCTTTTACATCTGGGGACAACTATTGTAATTATTTTCGAAGTCCCATTAAGATTTGTTGATTCTGAAATTTTTCTATACCACACACTTCTACTGTGAAATCATTTTTGTCACTTTTTTGCATTTTCTATTAGGCTGACCTGCATTTGATCCTGATTATATTCTCTGTCTCCCGTTTGAGTTTGATGGTTCCTGGTGCCACTTTGAGTTAAGCTATTTGGCCAAAGGAGATAATACTGATTTGCGGAGTTGGATTTCATGCTTTGTGTTTCCCAACCTCAAGAATGTTAAGATTGTCAACTCCTCCGGGGTGTGTTTGAAGGATCATTTCAAACAGGGCTATGACAGGCTTTTCAAACTTTCAGAATTTGTGTTAAAGAACGCAACTGTTTTGGAGAAGTTCATTTATCATATCGAAGACAAGAAAGTGCAAGAGATGTTCGATGAACTGTGTTTCCACATATTTATATCAATTGGCTGGGCAATTGTTAGGCTGCCCATGAGCCTCCTCCAATTCTCTGATTATCTTCCAGGAGTGAGCTTTCCAAGACTGTTAGTAGTTTCTTGTCTCAGCATATAAGTAATATCGCCTTATTTTAAATTTTTGATAAGCTGCTCGTGCAATCATGAAACTTTAACTACTCTATGTAACTAGTTACTTATTTTGCTTTTGGACTAACCCTTTTCGAGATTTTAGCCAATATTGTCCCTTATCTTTGAGGGTAGGTTTATTTTGGTCCCTCAAATATTGCCATGAGCATATTTAGTCCCTTAAGTATACTAAAGTATAGCACCTTTAGTCTCACTGACACAATGCATTCAAAAACTAATGGTGTTACCCAACTCTGATTCATGAAGCAAATCTTCTGCTCTGAAGCAAAACGTTTCCTCTCCTTTTATTGGATAACGCAAATTATCACTTTAATTCCTCATTTTTAGATAATGTCTTCTAAAATTTTGACCTTGAAAATATCCTCTTCTGTGTCAGTTTTCCTTTGGAAAAATGACACTGTATAGCCGCTGTAAAAATAATAGCCGAAAAAATGTATAAAATTTGTATATTTTGTGTGTTAATATATAAAAATTATACAAAATTTATATATTTTTTCCGCTATCCAGATGTAAATAGTTTCTGGCACATGCTAAAAGTGATAATACAACCTGGTTATTCGTTTGGTTCAATAATATGACTAGAAGTGATCCTAGCAACTCTATTTTTTTCAAATTTTAACTTTTCTTTTTGAAAAAATCAACCGAAATCTTTAAATGTATATATATACAAAAAATATACTCCTTCCGTTTCAATTTATGTGAACCCATTTGACTGGACACGAAGTTTAAGAAAAGAGAGAAGACTTTTGAACTTGTGGTGTAAAATGAGGCACATATATTTTGTGTGGCTATAAATCATTGGATAAATGTAAACTGTTTCCAAATAAGGAAATTGATCATTCTTTTTGGTACAGACTAAAAAGGAAATAAGTTCACATAAATTGAAACGGGGGAGTATAAATTTTATACATTTTTTCGGCTATTATTTTTACAGCGGCTATACAGTATCATTTACTCATTGAAAATTGGCACATAAGGGGATATTTTCAAGGTCAAAATTTTAGAAGACATTATCTAAAAATGAGGAATTAAAGTGATAATTTGCGTTATCCAATAAAAGGAGAGGAAACATTTTGCTTCAGAGCAGAAGATTTGCTTCATGAATCAGAGTTGGGTAATACCGTTAGTTTTTGAACATATTGTGTAGGTGAGACTAAAGGTGCTCCACTTTACCATACTTAAGGGACTAAATATGCTCAGGGTTATATTTGAGGGACCAAAATCGACCTACCCTCAAAGATAAGGCACAATATTGGTCAAAAACTCTATCTAATGTTATGGTATCTTGGTTCATGATTTTAAAAAAATGTTATGGTATCTTGGTTCTCGTGAAGCATTTTTTGTTGCATTTTAGATGATGTACATGCACATTGAGATTTTCTTGCAACTTTTGTTTCTCTGCACCTACTAATATGAGCAGATAGATAAGCCACATATTTTATGATAATTAGCGGGCATGAAATGTTGTGTTTTGATACCCTGCTTTCTCAATAGCATCAAGGTCTATGATTGTGACATTTTTGGCTCTTTTCTTGGAGGAAAGAGGTCCGCAGTACAATTGAGGTACCAGAGAAAACTCTGTACAAATGAAATTGTAATTTATTAGAACCTGCGAATAGTTAGACAAACTCCTAGTATAGTATAGAATAGAGATGGGGAAACTGTGATACGAGGATTGCCTGCAATGATCACAGGACTTGGGATAATGTCATTTACCGTTTCTGAAAAGAAATGGTGTATAGAGAAAGAACATGCAAAGGCTGCAGGACCAAACAACTATCACATTGAATCTAATTTCTTATGTTTGCGAAATATCTGTTTGGCATGTGCTCTGTTAGTTAGGTACCATCAATTGGAAAAGCTACTTCAGAAGGAAAACCCAAAAATTGGAAAAACTGTGATGGCAATATCCTCTGTTCAAGCCAGATAGCAAGAGAAGAGCTAGCTCTTTCTCAAAGCTATAATCTCTTTTTCCTTCATCTTCTACTTTTCGATACTCTTCCACTATTTCCTCTGATATAATCACAGTCCTACAAAGTGGACAAGTTGCTTTTCCATCCTTCTGCATTAATAGCCATTTCTCCAAGCAGTTTTCGTGGAACATATGCTTACAAGTTTCCAGCTTTCTCCCCTTGTCTCCATACTCAAATTCTGATAAGCATATTACACAATCTTGACCAAAGAATCCCATAAGCTTCTTTCTTCTAAACACAAATTTACAGCTCTTCTTGTTTAAAACTTCCCTATACTTGTAATTCGCGATCGCATATCTACATGAGTTCCAAAAAACAATAATAGCCAGTATCATGAACCTTACTACTTGAAGAAGCAATGAATAGAACAAATTTGGATACACTTTATAGAAGAGAGAGAAACACCTAGTAAGAGCTGCCATAGTTGATTGAGCTACTATTTACAAGCAGAAGAGATAAACATATATTGTAAGGGCAGAAAATATTGTCCAGTGATTATAATAACCCCGTCTTGGAGGGAAGTTAGCATGTAGTGGTTAATGTTTTTCATCTAACCTGCTGACTATATTGATGAAGCATAAAATATGAAGCAGAATTTTAGAAAACAATTTCAGGTTGAGTATTTTACAGAACATGAGGCAACTGCTACATATTGGATATAGTTGTAACATAAGTTGAAATATATGCGTTAAATGGCGAAGTTAGAATAATTGTGTAATATATTGGTTGTGGCTTTGTTTGGAAATTGTATTGCGTAATGCCAAGATAGATTAAAAAAACAATTAGGTGAGAAGATGTTTTGCAAATCCGCTTCATACAATCGATCCTTTTTCCATTTTTAGGGATCTCAAAGTTCAAAGAGGACTAGAAACAGAGACAAAAAAATACTTAAATATTTCGATAGCGTGTTCTATTTCATAATATTTTGAAGTAATTCAAACAAAAGGTGGTTACTGGTGCTATAGATATTTTACTGCAATTAAGCTATCAACTTTCGTGGAAATTCAAACAATTAGGTAATAAACCTCAGTAATGGTCTTCCATTTTCATTTTAAATTTGGGCGACGTATCATTTTTAACAAAACTTGAAAAAGAAAAAACATTTTTCTTTTCCTTTACTGTTAATTATACCTTTTTATCAGTTTTCATTTGCTCTTGGTTTAAAATAATCCATCTATAATAAATGGAAATGTATCTAATATTGATTTGCAACATTAGATTTCAAGCTTTGTATTTCCCAACCTCAAAGCTGTAGGCTTTTGCTTAGAAAATTCAGAACAGCCGAAAGCTTTTGCACCTTTGCAATCTCATTTTTCTATTGGCTTCAAGTTGAAATTTTAGCGCAATGTTAGTCCCTTTGACACACGATTTGAAATTTTTGGACTTACGTTCAATAGTATTATAACCCTGCTTTCATTTCTTTCTTTTTCTTCGGTATAAAGGAAAAATTCTTGTATTACTCCTCTATCTTGACTTTTACGTGACCTAGTTTGATGACAAAATTGAAATACTATGACAAGTCTAAAACTAGCACAGTTAATCTAATTTTTATCAGTGATAATGTGATGAGCCTAACGACAATAATTCATGGAAAATATTTACCCACGCCCAAAGTTAACACCAAATCACTTGCATACCATGATTAGGTGATAAATTTAAGTAAAAACTGAATATACTCTAATTAATGAACCATAGTTAAGTAAATGCATATATAAATATAGGGTGTGGATACAATTTTTCCATGACAACCTCCAAAAGAGTCTACCTACTTTGGGAAGGAGAAGAATGCAAGGTGCTTTGAAGATATAAACAGCCCTGCACAAAAAATCAAAATGAACTGCATTCTTCTTTTTAGTTTTTGGTGTTAAGCAGAATATATAGATGACCAGGTTCAATCATAAAAGTCTTAGGCTCCTTCAGAAGAACAAGGAAGTTTTTGTTTTTGTCTTAGCCTTTCTTGATGTAATTTGTGCTGTTGATTTATTAATATATTGAATTTTTTACCTTATCAAAAAAAAAAAAAAAGGTGTTGCAAGAAAATCTCAATGCACATGCACATCTAAAATGCAACAAAGAAATGCTTCAAGAGAAACCAAGCTACCATATCATTTGGTATGCCACAAGGATTAGAATAGTGTAATTAGTTACATAGAGGAGTTAAAGATTTATGACTGCATGAGCAGTTTATCAAAAACTCAATATAAAACAACATTTCTCATATCCTGAGAGAGAACTACTAGCAGCCAAGTTATGCAAAGCTCACTCCTGGAAGATAATCAGGAAATTGGTGGAGGATCTTGGGCAACCTAACAATTTCTCAGCCATTCGAAATAAATATCGGGATACACAGTTCATTGAACACCTCTTGCACTTTCATCTTTTTGATATGAGAACGAACTTTTCCAAAACCGTTGCTCTCTTCAACAGAAATTCTGAGAGTTTAAACAGCTTGTCAAAGCCCCAGTTGAAATGATTTTTCAAACACACCCCGGAGGAGATGACAATCTTAACTTTCTTGAGGTTGGGAAACACGAAGCTGGAAATCCAACTCTGCAAATCAATATTATCTCCTCTGGCCAAATATTTTAACTCATACTTGCAGAGGGATTCATCTGACTGGAGACAGATAATATAATCAGTACCAAATGCCAATAGAAGTGTCTAGTACGGAAAATTTTCAGAATCAACAAATCGTAATGGTACTTGGAAAATAATTATGATGGCTTTCCTAACATAAAGATTCATGGCGTATGTAAAACAAGTAAAGAGTGAGCACAAGAATCGGTTTCCTTTCGGAGCTCATTTGCTACAATGAAAGCAACACCACCAACAATAATAATGTGAAGCTTTTCAATGACATCAGCAAAGCTTCTTACTGAAAAGGATATATTTGTATTAACCTTCAGCAACCTCCCGGTAAGAGGGGGGTTGGGAGTGGGGGTGGGGAGGGGTAGTTAAAACGTCATAAGATGAATAGATGTGAAAAGAAGAGAAAAAGTTCCAAGAAGTTACATCAGTAGTATCCATGTCTATGTTGAGTGTCTCCACATAAGGCGAGGCTCGCAAAAAGCCAGCTACTCCATACAAGTTAAACTTTTTCATATGCAACTCTAGGGTCAGATGTTTGCATTTTGATTCTGGAATTAGCACCTCTTTGAACTGGAACATGCACAGGACCTGGTGCAGTAATCCCAACCAAACTAGTAAAGAATGAAAAAAAGCAAGAACAACAAAAAGAATGTACTCCACAGTCCACATCAGAGTGAATCGAACCGTCTAAACACTCTTATGCAACATCAATGTACTTAAATCCTGGTTTGTACAAAACAATCAGAGAAAATAAGGACTTTTGAGTTAAAAACAAACCTCTGTGAACCAAGTTCCGATTGTTAGCTCCGTTGCACAACTCACCTTTTGAAGATTATCTTGTACGAGGGTCCTAAGAAGTTGATGATAATCACGACAACTGTCTTCCTCTATATTAAAATGTTCAAGAATTTCAAACTTGATGTCTTTGATACACTTAAGGTTGAAAGTGAGGCAGGCATTAAACAAGGAGGACACATCAACTAGCCTGCACTTGAGATCATAAAGATCTCCTGAAATCTCCAAATGCTGAAGATACGGAGCAATAATTTCCAAGGAATGATCACTTCTATCATTAGCCATCCAATAACCTTTCAAATTCAGTCTCTTTAATTTTAAGGAATTAATTTCTAGGCTACTAAAACCCGCAACCAAAGATAATTCTAAAGTTTCCAAAGCAGGACAGCCAGACAGTAAGTTCACAATATGGTCCTCAGATAACAAAAAAAAACTCCAACTTTACGCTCTTTAAAGACTTCCACGCTACGACCGCATCACGACTAAAGCAACAAAATATAAAATCTAAAGTTATCAACGACGAACATGTACCGAAAGATTCAGGCCAAGTGCAAGTGCTATCATCATCTGACCAGAATACAACATTTTCCACTTTTTTCTCAACAGCAAAACTAAGACATCGGCTGATCTGCGACAGGTGTTCATCCAGGATACTACTATCTGACCAGTTTACATACCTTTCACTGCAGTCGAGCTCCAATTTTTTTATTTTGGGAGAAAGGGAATGGGCTAATACATAGTCAGCAAAGGATACCGGGTTTTCTACTTTAAGGTAATCTCTACAATTGAAACTGAACTTATCAACTAAAGTACAGAGATAGCGCCACCTTTTAGAGAGAATACATGTTGCGAATGCATCCTCTGTCGGCAAAAGAGAGAGAATTGGAACTAGGAGCGAGTCCGGCAACTCACTGAGTCGGTCTAGGGTTTCTTCAACTCCACTAACTCTCACTTTCTGTTGCTTCGACGGTGGAGAAATTGTCAAATTACTACTTCTAAACTCGTCGTCTCTGCTGGATTCGCCGGAAGTCATGATTTTGGGACCAAACGGATTGGGAATTGGAATCGTCTCTTCAAGCAAACACTTTAACGGTTTCTTTTCAAAACCCAACTTCGGTTTTACTCTTAGATTTGATGACGCAAACAAAATGAATAAACACATTTGACAATCTGACCCAAATGGAGTAACTCTTTTTCAGAAACAACATTTTTGGAATTATCCAAGAGAAATGAAATACTATCTCCGTCAACTTTTACTTATCCACTCTGGACTTTACACGCCCTTTAAAAAATAATAAATAAAGTATATAATTTATCATAATATCTATATTAATTGATGCATATTTTTAATGAATTTAAAAAAATAATTTGAAATGAATAATTAATACTGTAGGTATAATAGAAAAAAAGAAATTATCTTCTCTTGATATGCTAAAAGTGACAAATAAAAATAAAAATTTATTTTTAGAATACTGGACAAGTAAAAATAAATGGAAGGAGTGAGCCCGTTTAGATTGACTTAAAAAAAGTGGCTTTTCAGCATAAATCGCTTTTAAGCCAAAAAGTAATAAGTTGGGGTTTCCGAGCTTATTGCTTTTGGCTTGTTTTAAGCAGTTTTTAACTTTGCCAAATACTGAAAAAGCTAAAAAAAGATTAAAAGCTGATTTGACCACCTTAAAAGCCAAATCCAAACACCCTCAAAATAAGGTTTTAATCTTTATCTACTTAAAAATTATTACTAGTACATTATTATGAGGTTATTTAAGAGACAAAAGCAGGTAAGTTAGCAACATAAAAAAGAGAGCACTAGTAGTAAATAATATGCTACAATTAGTTAAATGTAAAAATAATTAATTATAGTGGTAGAAAACAAAAGGATAAGGTGTTAAATAAGTTGAACGTCAAGATAAATCTATATATAAATAAATCTATATTGTTGGGAATGAGAAAGATGACGTGGCACATTTCTAGTGCGCAGCAATTTTATTTATCTTTTTTCTCCTTTTTTGATAATTTTGCTTTTATTTCCCTATGATGTTGCCCAAAGATCCGTAATTATATTGGTTCTTTTTGAATTCTTTAATTTGCCAAGAACGGATGAAATTTTTGATATATTTAAGTCCCTATTTAAAGTCCTTAATTTGCCAAGAAACGGGTGAAATTATAGAAGAATATTAAGGGTCGGGGATAATATTTCCTCTATATAAAGAGACATAATCTTCGTTAACCATAGCAGCAGAAACATGATATAAAGTTTATTTAAGTGAACAGTACACAAAAAAAAGTAGACCAATGGGTAAAAGAGAGAAGGAAAGCATGTTTTTCTTTACTCTTTTTCGTTTTGTCCTTCTTTCATTTTGCCCCGGGAGAGGGGGAGGGAAAATCTTGGTATAGAGGATGTTCTCCAACTCCCTCTCAGTGATGGTCAAAGAAATTCATTTGATAGAATGGTAGGGGCCAGTTGTAGAAAGGGGGGCTGTAAAAAATTATGTACTGTTGGCTGAATTTTGATCCCAAAAAAAGCATATACAGTATGTTTTACTTGCTCAATTTCAGTTTCTATGATTTATGAGGATAAATTATTTAGCAACTTTCAAGTTGGAGTATATTCCATTTAAAGTGAGTCCTACTTGGATTTGATCTTTTTTTTCATGGCTTTTGACCTAGTTGCTTAGGGAAAAGATAGGCCGCACTACATCTATCCGCTATTGGAAATTGGGGTATTCCATGTACTTTTACAAGGAGTTTAGCGCAGTTTGTATACCAACTAAAGTATTAAAGATCTACTGCTATTTCAATTACCTGCTCATTTATCTTCAATTGAACTATAAGTACTCTTTTTCAGATGACTTTTGTTTTAGGCTTTTTGTTGTTGCGCGATCTTAATTACTTCTTTTAATACTCACTTCTTTGTTTAAAATAAATTTTTAGCCAAGGATTGTAGTTTTAGTTGTAAGGTGATTGTGTGTATTTTTTGTTTGTACTTGTGAAATGCAGGACTATAATTTTTGTTTCGTTTCTTATGCAATTCTTTAAGTTGGTTTATATTTTATGCAGAATGCATATGGATTGAAATGTAATCTTGTATTTCTAGATTATCTTTTGAAAGAAAAATTAAAAAGTAACTTTTTGTTTATACAAATATATTTTAAATTATTTTTAATATTCAGATACCAGAAAAAGTTTAAATCATAAATTCACGAGGTATTTTACAATCGCGCGAATATATTTACTAGTTGTTTAAATAAACAATAGTGCTAAGTATAGAGATCCGTCTATTATTTGACCAAAGCATTTAATGAACAGAACTTCTTAATCAATGTCACAAGGACCGTCTTGTTGAACGGAAATACTGTAACATGAGAAAAGAAAACAATTTTCAATAAGCAAGAGAAGCAAAATTTAGTCTTTCTTTGTATTAGGCCTCAAAATGTGTATAACTAACCTGCTTTATACTGGACTTTTGGTATCAGATTATGTAGAGTCAGTTTCACATTATAAGTAGTCGGGTCTCTCTATTCATATAAAATAGTTAGCTATTTTATAAATGCGTATTTTTAGTGCATCAAATATAATAGTACATCATACTATGCACCATTATATTTAACACCAAAGGAATTGTGACATCAGTAATCAGATTATTAGTACGGTACATAAGGCCTCTAAATGACCAAAAGATACATTCTTTATGATGTTTAAGATCCATTTATTAAATGTCATAGTTGTTCCTTTTCTTTGCCCATTATATTAAAAGTGCTTCAACACTTTTTTTACACTCAAATACATTATTGGAGCAGACCACTAATCTCTCTTTATAAACATATATTTATTACTTCCTCCGTCTAAAATTATATGTCGTGATTCTCTTTTATACATCCCTTAAGGAAATATTAAATAAAAAAGGGTTTTGACTATTTTTTACCCTTATTTATGTCTTAAAATATAATCTCTTTTCATTTAATACTTATTCATAATTAAGGTATTTGTAGTCTTCAAAAACAATTAATATTAAGGGTAGAATAGGAAAAAAAGAATTAATTTATTCTTGAACTTTTAAAATGACAAATAATTTAAGACAACTATTTTTAGAAACCACAACAGATAATTTGAGACGGAGGGAGTAGCGTAGTATTTTATCAAATCAATTGGAATCTTCAAATAAGTTGTTTCAATCTTATATAGAACGTCATACGGTGTATGCTGAGATTATTCAAAACTTAGTAAGGTACCAGTAATTCTTTTACATGGGATTTATCAAGGTCCTTCTGCAATAGTTTTGTTAAGCAACGAGATTTACAGTAGAATCGACAAAGTGTAAACTAGGGTTCATGAGAGTTGAGAGAAGGTTCGAGAGAATCTGATATCTTCTTAGTTGAAAATATAAAATCTGTACAATATGAAAATGGTTTCTACTAATAAATAGTGGGCCTGACCCGGTGAGCTACCTATTACAAAATAATGGACTCAATAAAAACATGGGCCTAAATACTAAAGTGGCCCAAATGATCAGCCTGCATCCAATATCCTAACAGCCCCCTCAAGTTGGAGGGTGATAAAACTTGATCACGCCTAACTATGCCTTATAAAAAGGACTAAGTGGTCGTTGCAAATATAATCCGGTTTACAAGTCCGGAGTCGAATCCCACAGAGAACTAAGGCTTAGCTACAACTGTTCAATATTGCAAAGAAACACAAGTTCGAATAATTTCCAAATTATAAAGATTATAATGTTTATTTTTATCTAATTAACTAACAAATACTAGAAAGCACTAAAACTATCAATTAACATGGATGAAATTATAGACAAGACTAAGGAGGTCTAGAGTTATGATTTCCCCAATTGTCGGAATCCTGTCTGCTACGTTTCCTATAAATTTGCCTAAGTCTTCTCTATCGACCATGAACACTCTAACTGTCGTAACTCTCTCCCGAGTAATTACCACAATTTACTAGACATATTCTCCCGAATTACGCTAGCTGGCATTAAGTACAGCTCACTCAGATCGCACCAAGGTTTCGTTATCCATAATCTCACCTTTAAACCTCCGTATTGATCCCTCATATACGTTTAGGAGTGATGTTGTTCAACAACTACCTAAATATGCACTCTCTCCTGAGTAATACACAGCTAATTGAGAGCCCTTCAATCAATCACAAGAATAATATAGTTGAACAAATAGAGAAAATACTACGACAAATCTATATTAACATAACAAGAAAATCATCCTTCAATAGGTTTCATCAAAACTCTAGATTAGAAAGTTAGCTACTCATACTCATATTAACAATATCCCAAATATTTTGTATAATTAAAATACAGAGTAAAGATGAAAAGATGTATAAATAGATGATTCTAACTCCCAAGAGGTGATTCCACCAGCTCTCCTTGCCTCTAGCTTCCCAAAAACGTGGCTGCTGATAGAACCCCTTTGGATGCTGAAACCACCCCCTTCCAAGTGGTGTTTTAGGTCTATTTATATGTGTAGAAGAAATCCTAAACGTGTGGGCTGGGTCCTAGTCAAACCCGAAATGAATTAAGTCTTCAAAACTCGGATTGAACCTGGCGTTAGGCCTGGCGTCGCCAGCCTAACGCCTGGAATTTGGCTGGCCTCGCTACGCTAAAGCCTGGTTCAGCCTGGCCTTAGGCTGGCCTCGCCAGGCTAAAGCCTGGTCCAGCCTGGCCTTAGGCTGGCCTCGCCAGGCTAAAGCCTGGTCCAGCCTGGCCTTAGGATGGCATCACCAGGCTAAAGCCTGGTCTCTCCTTTTCACTGTTCTCGAGCACACTTTCAATGTTTAAGTATCCCTTTTGCTCTACTTTCATCTTTAATTCACCTACACATAAAATAGACTCTATTATGCACAAATAAAGTGTAATTTATCATTAAAGCATGTAAAATGCAAGGCACATAATGTACGAAACTATGGAATTATAGCCACACATCAATACCCCACACTTAAACATTGCTTGTCCTCGAGCAATCAAAGTACACTTATAGATACGACCTTTTTAAGCAATTATCCTAACTCATTACACCAAGAAGTTTCAAAATAGTTTAAGCACACAAGTGTCACATCCTCGCCTCAAGATTCGACTTACAAATACCATACCTTATTCACAATTCACTTACTTACTCCAACATGGATGTCAACAACATTACCTTTCCTTTCATGAATCATGTGCCCTCACCCAATCAAAGATCTTAGTTCCACACACGATGAATTTTAAGAACATAGGAACTCAAGATAGACAAAATTCACTCGCTCTCAGAAATAACATTCATATGCCACAAATGATGTACCATAGGCTTGCCCGTAGTGTAATACTCTACTAATCGAGTTCATTCAGTCCAAGATCAAGTAGGACTTTTATTGGTTGTAATGTAGGCTATGGGTCGGGTAGGATACATTTGGATATGAGTGACTACACCTCCCTTAAGAACTTTAATACATATACTTTAACACTCGAGCCCATACTTATGTCAAACCATAACTCCACCTTCACCTCATTATATATTAACTCCATATTTCTTTAAGCACAATTACATCAAGAATCACTACTATCAAGGAATATTTTTCACAGCAATATAGCTAATTTTTTTTTTCTTTCTTTTTCAATTCAAGTGGCTCTTACTTTTTCAAAACAGTGCACCTTTCTCTTTATTTCATTAGATCCACACCAAAGCCGAACCAACTACCCCACACTTTAACTTTTACAAAGTTCATAATAATTCAAGTAACCATGAGAGGTGAAAAGGTTCAAATATATGATCGATTAAAACAAAGGGGTACGACTTGTAATGTGGTTACCAAAGAAATAATATTATAGGCTCAACGGGGTTAACTACGGTACATAACATTTAGGTGGGTAAACTTTATATATCTGGCTTAACAAAGAAATACCTATATCACTTCCTAGACTGAATAATACTACTATTTCGCTTCGCAAATACACGGGGCAAGTTCTAGACATCAAATGCAATGCATAGAATACATACAAAACCTCACACATACATGAAACATAACTCACTCAGGATTGGTTTCATCGCGACATTCCAGTCAAAACAGTTAGGCAAATTAGGAATCTACGATTTAAGGTACTTATGCGAGAGTCAAAACCCGAGCCTAAGCGTCACAACCATAGTACTAACTATTCTCAAGGCATAACAAAGCTAAGAGATATTGCTTCAATTTAATTCATGGCACAATGGTTCTTATTCCTAAAAACAAATAAAACTAACTACACCCGGTTCAAACAAAACCCTTGAAAAAGAACCGCGGTACAAAGAAAAACCAAGGGGGAATTGCTACACTACCTAACAAAAGAAAATCTTTTTGTCTTTTTCCTTTTGAATTAAATCCCTCAAGAAAATTGTCTAATTGATCCATCGTCAGGAAAAGTCCAATCTTTTCTATTTTTGTTCTCTAAAAAAATATATTCAATTAAACTAACACAACTAAAATAGCATAGAAAGTCACCTAGACAATCTCCTCACCCCACACTTAAAATTGTGCATTGTCCCCAATGCACACCATAACTAATAAGAGGGTAAAAGAGACTCCATGGTAGGCCAAAGGCCGAAGCACTAGCAACTCATGGGGTACTCAGATTTCTCCCAGACTTGGTCCTTCGTGCGGGTACCTCACACTTAGTTTCAACTATCTGGTTTGCTGTTGCATCCTTCCAATAGCTTTGCTTTCCATGCTCCTAGAAAAGTAAAAATTGACACTACAAAAAATAATAATAAAATAAAAAATAAAATAAAGCAGTAAAGTTAGGTTTTCTCCCAACAAGCGCTTGATTTAACGTCACGGCACGACACGAATCACTTTCTGCCTCCACTTTGAACATATGAATTGGACCCCAAGTTTTGATTCTACTCTATGATCATGCTCCTGGGGTGATGGAATGAATCTGACTGGCCCAATAAAACAATGTAGTATTCTGCACTTCTTGGCCTTTAGATGAGATGTGTATTCCCGACTTTCTCGCAAGAAGCATTTCAGAATGTAGGCGCTTTGATCCTCATTTCTTGACTCCTCAAGTAGCTCGGATGACTCTATTTCTATATCATCATCCAAACACAATGTGGAAAAATGCTTGGAGTGTGGACCAATACGTTCAACTACATGAACATTGGGACTGTCTACATCCTCAACACTAATGACACTAGAGTCAACTAAGTATGTATCATCAATGTCCTTGCTTGACTCTAGTATCTTTTCTACAATATCGGCATCCTCAAATTCTAGTTTGATTGATTGTTGGTGTTCTACTATGGACCCCTCTATTGTTACCTCAATTTCTGCATTTAATTCACGCTCTTCTTGGATACTATTCACAATATTGACTTGTTAAGCATTAAGATCTTCAACCAGTTGATTCACTTGAACTTTCAAGTTGTGAATAGTTTTCTCTTGCCTTTTTATCTGCAGCTGTCTTTTAGTATTTTGCTCCACAATGCACTTTAACATATCAAGGCACTTTTGCATATTACTGATCTCTTTCAGGTCATCATCCCTGGGTTCTTTGTTCCTATTAACTTCACAAGAAAAAGAAGAACCATCAAAGTAAGGGGTTGGGGGAGGATAAGATATATAAGCACAACCATGAAAGTCACCATCTTGACCACCACACATATCACACACATTCCACACATAAGATTGAGTTGGTGCACATAACTCGCTCTCAGGAATATTTTGATAATTTTGCCATGGGTGGTTTCCTCCACAATATGCATAAGGAGGATCAAAAGTAGAATTACCAACATCAAAACTGTCATAATTCCAAGATGCCATGTTTCTAAAATTAACAAGTAAAACAAAAATAAAAAAAATCAAATACAAGAAAACAAAATTAAAGTTCAAACTTGCAACCTAGCAATATGTACACCTACAACTATAAGTGTTTCTTTATCAACCTAGCAATGTATTTCTTTGCAATATAAACACCTACAACTAAACCGTTAGTTTTCCGGCGACGGCGCCAAAATTTAATCACACCCAACTATGCCTTATAAAAAAGACTAAGCGGTCGTTGCAAATATAATCCGGTTTACAAGTCCGGAGTCGAATCCCACAGAGAACTAAGGCATAGCTACAGCTGTTCAATATTGCAAAGAAACACAAGTTCGAATAATTTCTAAATTATAAAGATTATAATATTTATTTTTATCTAATTAACTAACAAATACTAGAAAGCACTTAAACTATCAATTAACATGGATGAAATTATAGACAAGACCAAGGAGGTCTAGAGTTATGATTTCCCCAATTGTCGGAATCCTTTCTGCTACGTTTCCTATAAATTTGCCTAAGTCTTCTCTATCGACCATGAGCACTCTAACTGTCGTAACTCTCTCCCGAGTAATTACCATAATTTACTAGACATATTCTCCCGAATTATGCTAGCTGGCATTAAGTACAGCTCACTCAGATCGCATCAAGGTTTCGTTATCCATAATCCCACCTTTAAACCTTTGTATTGATCCCTTATATACGTTTAGGAGTGATGTTGTTCAACAACTACCTAAATATGCACTATCTCCCGAGTAATACATACTAAATAGGCACAGCTAATTGAGAGCCCTTCAATCAACCACAAGAATAATATAGTTGAACAAATAGAGAAAATACTACGGCAAATCTATATTAACATAACAAGAAAATCATCCTTCAATAGGTTTCATCAAAATCCTAGATTAGAAAGTTAGCTACTCATACTCATATTAACAATATTCCAAATATTTTGCATAATTAAAATACAGAGTAAAGATGAAAAGATGTATAAATAGATGATTCTAACTCCCAAGAGGTGATTCCACCAGCTCTCCTTGCCTCTAGCTTTCCACAAGCTCTTCTTGCCTCTAGCTGCCAAAAAAAATGTCCTTCCAAGTGGTGTTTTAGGTCTATTTATATGTGTAAAAGAAACCCTAAACGTGTGGGTCGAGTCCTAGTCAAATCCGGAATGAATTAAGTCTTCAAAACTCGGATTGGACCTGGCCTCAGGCCTGGCATCGCCAGCCTAACGCCTGGAATTTGGCTGGCCTCGCCAGGCTAAAGCCTGGTTCAGCCTGGCCTTAGGCTGGCCTCGCCAGGCTAAAGCCTGGTCCAGCCTGGCCTTAGGCTGGCCTCGCCAGGCTAAAGCCTGGTCTCTCCTTTTCACTGTTCTCGAGCACACTTTCAACGTTTAAGTATCCCTTTTGCTCTAATTTCATCTTCAATTAACCTACACATAAAATAGACTCCATTATGTACAAATAAAGTGTAATTTATCATTAAAGCATGTAAAATGCAAGGCACATAATGTACGAAACTATGGAATTATAGTCACACATCAAAACTCCCAACTTGCTGATGAGCAGGCCCAGAAAGTGCCTTGGTAAGGATATCAGCAACTTGAGCATCACTGGAAACATGGCTCAAACTGACCAACCCATCACCAATTTTTTTCCTGACAAAATGACAATCCAACTCTATATGTTTAGTCCGCTCATGAAAGACTGGATTGCGCGCATTGTGCAAGGCTGCCTGATTGTCATAGTACAAATGAATGTGAGAAGAAGAAGAAATGCCAAAATCAGACATCGGCCTTGAAAG
The DNA here is from genome assembly GCF_000715075.1 of Nicotiana tabacum. Taxonomy (NCBI): domain Eukaryota; kingdom Viridiplantae; phylum Streptophyta; class Magnoliopsida; order Solanales; family Solanaceae; genus Nicotiana; species Nicotiana tabacum. The sequence continues at coordinate 39,582,360 of NC_134091.1, forward strand.
CCAAGTGACTACAGCTGCAGCTTTACTCATGGCCCTGTACTCAGTTTCAGCAGAGGAAAGAGAGACCTCAGCTCACCAAACAATCACCAAGGAAAACATAGAAACCAGTCACAAATCTTTGATTATCAGCACATGAGGCCCAATCACTATCACAATAGACCTTCAAGGAGAGATCAGATGAATTGCTGAAGAAAAGGCCAAAATCAGAAGTACCCTTCAAATACCTCAATAAGTGCAAAGCAGCCTGCATGTGAGGAACACAAGGAGCTTGCAAGAACTGGCTGAGATGTTAAACTGCAAAGCTAATATCAGGCATGGTATGAGTCAAGAAATTCAACTTACCCACCAAGCACCTATATTCCTTAGGTTTAGGCAAATGATTACCAACAGAAGCCTTCAGTTTCTCATTAAGAGCAAGGGGACGGACAACAACAGAATAAGCAGAAGAAGCAAAAGAATCAAACAAGTCATGAACAAACTTCTTTTGATGTAGGAGAACCCCCGAATCAAAATAAAGAACTTCAATTCCTAGAAAATAATTAAGAGAACCAAGGTCCTTGATTTTGAACTATTCATGCAAGAAGGCTTTTAAAGATGAAATCTCAAACAAATCAAACCCAGTTAGGATAACATCATCCACATACACAACTAGAATGACCAAAGAAGACCCAGAACCTCTAGTAAACAGTGAGTAATCATTTAAAGAATGAGAATATCCTCTAGAACAAAGGGCCTGGGATAGTTTAGCATACTATTGTATGGAGGCTTGTCTCAAACCACAGAGGGACTTAAGTAGCTTGCAAACCAAAGGAGCAGAAGAGGAATAAGAAGGAGGAATAGATAAATCAGGAGGCACCTTCATAAAGACTTCCTCATCAAGATCCTTATGTAAGAATGCATTATTGACATCAAGTTAAAATAAAGTCCAGTGTTGCATAACTGCAACGACAATTAAAGACTTCACAGTAGACATTTTAACAACGGGAGAAAAGGTTTCATGAAAATCACCCCCCTCAACCTGAGTATCACCCCTAACACCCAACTTAGCCTTATACCTTTCCAAACTCCCATCAGCTATATATTTCACTTTATATACCCATTTGCAGCCTATAGGCTTCTTACCAGGGGGTAACTCAATAATATCCCAAGTTCTATTAGCCTCCAAAGCCTCAAACCCCTTTCTCATGGCATCTTTCCACTCAGGGACAACAGCCTGAGAGTAAGTGTAAGGCTCAGGAATATGGAGCTGAGTAGTGGTTGCATTGAAAGAAACAGACTCAGAGCTAGAAGGGCAGGAAGGGGTGCAGAAAGAGGAAGAGTGGGGCAGACATAATCTTGAAGGTATACAGGAACAGTGTGAGGTCTGCTAGATCTTCTGAGGGGAGGATGAGAGGAAGGTAGAACAAAAAGAGGAGTTGGGCTAGAACAAGAGGAAACAGAAAAACCAAGGGAACCAGAGGGAAGAGAAGAAGAGTTAAAGATGGGAGAAGACTGAGGAGAAGGACCAGGGACATGAGGAGAATGAGGAAACTGGGAATTATCAGAGAAAGGACCAGGAACATGAGAAGAAGGTAGGGTAGGGTAGGAGGTAACAGAGGACTTAGAGAAAGGAAAGATGTGCTCATGAAACGTCACATCTCTAGAGACAAAGCAGGATTTAGTGGACAAGTTACAGAGTTTATAACCCTTTTTGTCAAAAGGGTAGCCTACAAACAGACATGGAATGGACATAGGATGAAACATGTCCCTATGAGATTTAGGCACCGTAGAGTAGCAAAGGCAGCCAAAAGACTTGAGAAGAGAGTATACATGAGCCTTCCCAAATAATAATTCATAAGGACTCTTGTGCTGAAGGAGAGGAGAAGGGAATCTAGTGATCAGGTAAGTGGCAGTAAGAAGGCAATCACCCCAGAATCTAACAGGGAGGTGAGACTGAAATAAGAGAGCCCTGGCAATTTCTAACAGATATCTATGTTTTCTCTCTACTACACCATTTTATTAAGGAGTATGGGGACAAGAAGTTTGATGAATGATACCCTTTTTAGAAAAGAAAAGAGGACCAAAAGAACTGGAGCCTAACTCTAAGGCATTATCACTTCTTACAGTTTGTACTTTAGTTTGAAACCTTTCAACCATAAGGATGAAAGCTTTCAACAAATCAAAAGCATTACTCTTTGCCCCCATCAAGTGTGTCCAGGTAGCCCTGGTGTAGAAAATATTTGGAACCAAAAGGAGTGGGAGTAGAGTAGGGACCCCAAGTATCTATATGTATAAGTTGGAAAGAGTGAGTAGACTAGATAGAGCCAACAGGAAAGGGCAGCCTAGTCTGTCTTGCCAAGGGGCAAATATGACATGTGAAAGACTGTTTAGAGGATAGCCCACAATCAAGACGAGGAATAAGCTTCATTTTGGAAAAAAAGAATGTGCCCAAGTCTATAATACCAAACAATATCAGATGTATTCATTTTATTAGAATCTATGATGGTGTTTACAATTGAATTGTCAACAACAACATTATTAGAAACTAAAGGTACAGAACAAGCAGCAGAAGAACAAGAATTGACATCAACAGACTCAACATGAGAAGTGGCATGTTGAAACAACTTGTAAAGCCTATTGTCCAGTCTACCATGTAGCTTCTTCACTAAGGGGCCTTGGAAAGTGCAAGCAGATTTGGTAAACTGTACAACATCATCACAATGAGACAACTTATGGACAGATATGAGATTATGTTTAAAACTAGGGATGTAAAGAACATTATGAAGGATTAAATCAGGAAAAAAAGCTAAAGAACCAACATTGGTAACTTTCACTTTATAGCCATTTGGAAGAGACACAAGGTAAGGAATAGGAAGAGTGATTATATCAAAGAGTAAACTTTTAATGGAAGTCATATGATCAGTAGCTCCAGAGTCTATTATCCAAACAATGCCATTCACACTAGACAACATGCAAGCTCTATAAGAAACACCCTCATAATGCATGAGCTTACCAACAAAGTTAGCATAAGCCAAGAGAGGTGGAGAATGTGGGAAACAGAGATCTGGGATTGTTGTAATAAGATTATCAGTTGAGAGTATTGATTCTTGGTAAGGCCAAGTATGATAGAGGACTGCTCATTCTCAACAGGACCATCAGAATCACCCGGCACTAAAGAAGTACTAGAGGAGTCAACTTCAACATGTGCATCAGTTCTACGAGGGGGAGGTCCTCTGTTGAACTTGAAATTGGGAGGATAGCCATGCAATTTATAGCATTTATCTATAGTATGCCCAGGCTAATTACAATACGTGCATATGACAGAAGACATTGGAGCCTCAAAGGAGACTTTGGAAGGAAATGATGGCTTAGAAGTCCCAACACTAAACGAAGCGTAGAGAATTGGGAGGCAGAAGACACTTGTCTCTGCTTCTCATCAGACAACAAAATGTTGTACACATTCCCAATAAATGGAAGGAGTTCCATTATTAAAATGTTGCTGCGAGTTTGCATGTAGGCTCTGATACCATGTTAAGCAGCGAGAATTACAGTAGAATCAACAAAATGTAAACTAGGGTTCATGAAAGTTGAGAGAAGGTTCGAAAGAATCTGATATCTTTTGAATTGAAAATATAAAATCTGTACAATATAAAAATGGTCTTTACATAAATAGTGGGCCTGACCCGGTGGGCTACCTATTACAAAATAATGGACTCAATATAAATATGGGCCTAAATACTAAAGTGGCCCAAATGATCAGTCTGCATCCAATGTCCTAACAAGTTTACAACCCCTAGAGTAAGCTATTTCAACTGACTAAAGATTTGTGCCTGATATATGAAAATTCCAGCTGAATCAAGCAGATGTAACAATATGACCCTAAGTTCAAGAAAAAGCATCCAACCGCATTGTAAGCCTCAATCATTGGCTACAGATCATTTGCGATAAACAAACAGTACAAATCTCATCCTTACAAGAAATGCTTAAAAGGTAACCATCTCCCAGTCATGATATCTTTGATGTCATATGGACAAAGGTTACAAAACATAACATTTCATGACCCTAATTATCACAAAAAATGCTGCTTGTAGATCTGCCTATCTTGACAGATCAAGGGGGAAGAAGCCGATGAAGAAACTCCGGAACTAGTGTACAACATCTAGAATGCAACACAAAGAAAACTACATAAACCAAGCAACCATAACATTTGGTATGTCATAAGGATAAGATAACAACAAATAGTTATTAGTTACATAGACAAGTTCAAGATTTTCATCACCAGTAGTAGAAAAACTAAATATAACGCAACATTACTGGTAAACTGAACAGAAATCTACTTCCATTCTTTCTTTTGTAGTATACTTTTTTTAATCTACTTGCAAGTAGCAATTTAATAACAGAAAGCTCACTCCTGGAGAACCATAATTACAGAATTGGCAGAGGATCTTGGGCAAGTTAACAATTTCTCAGCCAGTCGAATTAAGTATTGAGACGCCCAACAGCTCTCCCACTCTCTTCTCTTTGATATGATAACGAACTTCTCCAAAACCTTTGCATTCTTTAACAGAAATTCTGAAAGTTTGAAAAGCTTGTCAAAGCAGCATTCTAAATGATCCTTCAAGTATGTTAAGGAGATGACAACCTTAACATTCTTGAGATTGGGAAACTCAAAGCTTGAAGTCCAGCTATTCAAATCAATAGATTCTCCTTTGGCCAAATATCTTAACCCAAAGTTGCAACGGGCAATATTAAACTGGAGACAGAGAATATAATCAAGACAAAATCCAGGCGAGCCGAATAAAATTGCAGAAAGCTGACAAAATATTATTTCACAGTAGAAAGGTCTGGTACAAAATAGATCGGAATCAAATGAATTTTATGGTAATTGGGAAATGATTCAGATGGCTCTTGCTGTGATAAATATTCATGGCATAGGTAACCCAAGCAAAGACTGATAGCGCAACAATCCTTTTCGTTATGGAGCTCATTTGCCACGAAGAAAACAACAACACCGACCATATTAAAATGTAGCTTTACAGTGACAAAAGCGAAGCTTCTCACTGATAATTAAAGATGAGTTTTTTCTGAACTACTGAAGTAGGTTAACACCCTCCCCATTTTTATTTCTCTTAAATACCGTTACTGTTCTTACTGCCACTTCATTATCTAACTATCTAAGGAACGTTTTGGTCTTCTCCACAAAAAAGTCTATATACTAAATAAGTCATGTTCTGTAAGCCAGGCCATTCAATCCTTTACTCTTCACCAATGAATCCCTCGCCCCCCCTCCCGTTTTGTTTTCCGGGTTTCCAGCGACTGGTTCTTTCTATTTTTTGTTTTTATTTTTTTTTTGCCCAATGATCACTTCCTCTCATTGTTTTGATGAAGATATTTTTTTAAATTGAATAAAGACAGAAAGGTACTGACACCCCCAGCGAGATTTGAACTCAAGTCTATCAGCGCATTATGATTGACCACTGGACCGCTTCCCCCATTGCTTGAAGAAATAGCAACGGCATTTAAGAAAAATAAAAATGGGGAGGGTGCTAACCTACCACTCTCATGTAGTAGGTTAACAAAACCCATATAATAAAGAGAGAAAATTCCAGGAAGTTACCTTAGCAGTAGCAAAGTCTATGTTGAGTGTCTCCACATGACGAAAGGCTCGCAAAAGGCCAGCTACTCCAAACAAATTAAACTTTTCCAGATGCAATTCCTCTAATGTTAGATATTTGCATTTTAGTTCAGGAATATGCACTCCTTTGAACTGCAACATGCACATGACCTGGTGCAGTAATCCCAATGGAACTAGTAAAGACTGGAGACAGCAACAACGGCAAAAAGAAAGTTCTCCATCGCAGAGACACAACGCTGGGACGAATCAAACCATCTAAAACATTCTTTTATCTATCACTCTGCTTAAAAAAAGAACCATCTAAAAGCTATATCAATGTACAAAAATTACGGTTTCTAGATATATCTTTGGAGATACGATAAAAGAAATAACGGGCTTCTAAAAGTTGACAACGGATTGAGAAAAGGTTCGCAAGTTTCTGTAATTGATCCTGTTGCATTTATGAAATTTATGCAAATGTTCTTAATTATATAATGTTTTACATTCTACAAAAGTCTACTAATTATCAATCAGAGAGAATAAGGACATCCGAGTTAGAAACAAACCTCTATAAACCAATTTCCTATTGTTAGCTCATATGCTCATCTCAACTTTTGAAGATAATCTAGGACGAGGGTCCCAAAAATTTGATGTGAATCATGACAATTATCTTCCTCGTCATCATCATCTTCTTTAAGAAGAGCTTGGCCATCTTTGATACAGTGAGTGTGGAAAGTAAGAATAGCAGTAACCAAGGAAAAAACTGTGTACGGTCAAAACCGATTCTCAGTCATAAAGACCGATCGAGACAATGACGTTTCAATCGAAGGGTATCCACGTGACAAGCTCGGACGAATTCCGAAGTAGGGACGTTGAGTTTCGAGCTATAAGACCAATCGACGGCAAAACTCGATATCATTATCGAGCCCGTATCCGAATCGGACTACGGGGCAACACCGATCAACACAGGCCCCGAATATCGATTCCCCAAGGTAGAACCGAGCTCGAACCAAGACTGGGGGTTCGATCTAACACCGAGCACGAGCCAGTGCCAAGCTCGCAGACAAGAGCCGTTACAACCGCACCGAGGGAGAGAATTTTGACGAGAATCAATGAAAAGACAAACCATCATGGGTCCTCCATTATATGTATTATTTTATTATGTTGTTATAGATAAAGCAGTGACCCTCTACTATAAAAAGGGGGATAGACTGCAATAGATGCAGGTCCTCCAAGATACATTAAGATTTTATTGTGCTTATTTTTCTAATTCATTTCAGTCTTCCCGTCCATCATTCCCAATTTATAGCAAAAATACCTGTATTGTTATTTTGTATCAAAGGAATTTGCATACTCTTAGAACCATATCTAAATTTAACGTTATCCGAATTTTCGGATAAACAGTTTGGCACCCACCGTGGGGCTAAGGGTAACAGTGATTGTTTGATATATATCTACAGTACACTCCAGCTTACAACTTCAAATCAGTAATGGCTCTACCTATCGACCTCGAAGCCGGCCTTCAAGATGAAACCAACAACTTGGCACTCGAGGCTCGAATCGAAGTACCCGAAATTCGAGCTGAAATACCATTGGATGTCAATTCACAAATAGCTTTAGAGGCAAACCAGCATTCCGAACCGGAAAGAAGCATTCAGGGCGGTACTCGATCCGTAGCCCGAGACACCCAAAACGTGGGGGAAATCGGGGACATCTTACGTATGATCTTCGAGATGTTGCAAGCCCAACAAGTAGCGATAGCTCAGCTACAGAGCCAAACTCGCACATAAAGCAGGCCGGATTCTAATCCACTTCGAGAAGTCACCCCCTGAACAGAGCCCGTCATAGTGAAATCTAACGAGCAAGAATCGAGGACTACTCCCGGAATTACTAAATTGCTCGAGGAACTCACAAAACGAGTCGAAGCCAACGACAAGAGGGTGGAAACGTACAATGCCAGGGTCGATCAAATCCCGGGGGCTCCACCAATGATAAAGGGCTTGATTTGAAAAAATTCATACAAAAGCCTTTTCCCTCGAGCGCGGCCCCAAAACCAATCCCCAAAAAATTCCGTATGCCCGAAATTCCCAAATATAACGGTACGACCGATCCTAATGAACACGTCACCTCCTACACATGTGCCTTCAAAGGCAACGATTTGGAGGATGATGAGATCGAATCCGTGTTGTTGAAAAAGTTTGGAGAGACCCTCGCAAAGGGAGCAATGATCTGGTATCACAACTTACCACCAAATTCCATTGATTCTTTTGCCATGTTAGCAGATTTGTTCGTAAAAGCACATGCTGGTGCCATAAAGGTTGCAAACAAGGAAATCAGGCCTCTTCAAAGTAAAACAAAGGGGTAACGAAATGCTGAGGGAATTCGTATCCCGATTTCAAATGGAACGTATGGACTTTCCACCGGTCGCAGATGATTGGGCCGTACAAGCTTTCACCCAAGGACTGAACGGGCTAAGTTCGACATCATCACATCGGCTGAAACAAAATTTGATTGAGTACCCAGCAATAACTTGGGCAGATGAACACAACCGGTACCAATCAAAAATCAGGGTCGAAGATGATCAATTGGGAGCTCCGTATGGGCCCGTACGCTAGAACCACACAACCGCTAAAAATCAGAGGGAAATCAACAGAGAACAACGGTCGAACAGAGACCGATACCAACCGTACGACACAGATCTGATGAGCAATAGTTCAGCACATGATACGGTTCTAAACAACCGAAGGACTGATCGGGGGAAAAATCCTCGGGGACTTATGAGCAAGAGCGGCTTTAATAAATATGTCGATCCTATAGAAGTCCCTTGACTATCAGAGTATAACTTCAACATTGATACATCTGCCATCGTATCGGCCATCGAACACATCAAAGACACCAGATGGCCTCGACCTATGCAGACCGATCCTGCCCAAATGAATCCCAATCAAATGTGCGAATATCATAGCACCCATGGCCACAGAACGGAAGATTGCAGGCAACTAAGAGAGGAAGTGGCCCGCTTATTTAACAAAGGACACCTTCGGGAATTTTTGAGTGATAGGGCGAAGAACCATTTTAGGAACAAGGAATTCGGCAAGCAAAACGAGCTAGAAGAATCGCAACACGTCATTCACATGATCATCGGCAGCGTCGATGCCCCTCAGGGACCGATGCTTAAAAGCACTAAAATATCAATTATGAGGGAAAAGCGATCTCGAACTCAAAATTATACACCCATAGGGACTTTGTCCTTTAGTGATGAAGATACAGAGGGAATCATCCAACCCCATAACGATGCACTGGTAATATCCGTACTCATGAATAAAACTAAGATTAAGCGTGTGTTAATTGATCCAGGTAGCTCGGCCAATATCATCAGATCGAGGGTCGTAGAATAGCTCGGCCTGCAAGATCATGTCGTACCCGCAACTCTGGTTCTAAACGGATTCAATATGGCATGTGAAACCACCAAAGGCGAGATTACCCTACAGATAAACGTGGCCGAAACCATTTAGGAAATAAAGTTTCACGTGATCGAAGGTGATATGAGATATAACGCCCTTTTCGGAAGGCCGTGGATCCACAGCATGAGAGTCGTACCCTCGACCCTACACCAGGTCGTCAAATTCCCAACATCGGGAGGTGTCAAAATAGTGTACGGAGAACAACTGCCCACAAAAGAAAATGTTCTCCATCGAAGAAGCAAAATCAATATCCTCGTCTTTGCCGATAAAAGGATCAGGTTCAGAAGGAGACACAATCGGAGAGCAGAGCGCCAAATAGCATTCACAGTCATCGGCTTCGACCCAGCCAGGTAAGCAGAACATTGAAGAAGATGATGATGATCGATGGATCCCTCGGTCCTTCGTAACCCCGGATGATTTCGATGCCACCAAATCAACAATTGAGGAACTGGAGCAAATCATACTGATCGAACACTGGCCCTAATGAAAGGTATACCTGGAAACGGGTTTGAGCCCCGAACTCAGGAAGAAACTCATTCAATTTCTTATCAATAACATTGACTGTTTTGCCTGGTCCCATCTAGATAGAACAGGGATCCCGCCGGACATAACGGCGCACCAGCTAAGCTTGAACCTTAGGTTCAGACCGGTGAAGCAAAAAAAAAGGCCCAGTCCGAGGAAAAGCACGCATTCATAAAGGACGAGGTAACCAAACTTCTCAAGATAGGGTCCATTCGGGAGGTAAAATACCCCGAATGGTTAGCCAATGTCGTTGTAGTACCTAAAAAATGGAACAAACTTAGAATGTGTGTGGACTATAAGGATTTGATCAAAGCATGCCCCAAAGATTCCTTTCCACTGCCCAACATCGATCGCATGATCGATGCCACGGCCGGCCACGAGATCCTTACCTTTCTCGACGCCTATTCCGGGTATAATCAAATTCAGATGAACCCGAACGACCGGGAAAAGATTTCATTTGTGACCCGATATGGAACATATTGTTATAACGTAATGCCCTTCGGGCTAAAAAATGCAGAAGCTACTTATCAACGCTTAGTAAGCAGAATGTTCGAAGAACAAATAGGTAAAACAATGGAAGTCTATATTGATGACATGCTAGTTAAGTCCGTGCACGCAGAGGACCATTTGGCCCATTTGCAGGAAACGTTCGAGATTCTGAGGAAATACAACATGAAGCTCAACCCCGAAAAATATGCTTTCGGGGTCGGTTCGGCCAAGTTCCTCGGCTTCATGGTGTCAAATCGGAGAATTGAGATCAACCCCGACAAAATCAAGGCCATCGAAGACATCACCATCATGGACAACGTGAAAGCTGTATAAAGGTTAATGGGAAGAATTGCAGCCTTAGGCCAGTTCATTTCAAGATCATCAGATCAAAGTCACAAATTTTTCTCCCTACTCAAAAAGAAGAACGACTTCTCCTGGACACCGGAATGCCAACAAGCATTGCAGGAATTGAAACGATATCTATAGAGCCCACCACTGCTTCACACTCCAAAAACCGATGAAAAACTATTCTTGTACTTGGCGGTATTGGAAGTCGCCGTAAGCAGTGTCCTAGTTCGAGAAGAGCAAGGTACGCAATTTCCCGTTTATTACGTAAGTCGGACCTTAGGAGAAGCGAAAACTAGGTATCCGCACTTAGAAAAATTGGCACTTGCGCTGGTAAGCGCATCTAGAAAGTTAAGGCCGTACTTTCAATGTCACCCCATAAGCGTATTCACCACCTGCCCACTCCGTAATATTTTTCATAGGCCCAAACTATCAGGCCGATTGGCCAAATGGGCCATCGAACTCAGTGGGTACGATATAGAATATCAACGCCGTACAGCCATCAAGTCTCAAATTTTAGCAGACTTCGTGGCCGACTTTACGCCAACCCTCATACCCGAAGTCGAAAAGGAACTCCTTTTGAAATCAGGTATATCGTCCGGTGTATGGATCCTTTTTACGGACGGTGCTTCGAAATTAAAGGGGTCCGAATTAGGCATAGTTTTGAAACCCCCCCATGAGTAATATTATTAGGCAAGCTATTAAAACTATCAGGTTAACTAACAACGAGGCCGAGTATGAAGCCATGATTGTAGGTCTCGAACTAGCCAGAAACTTGGGAGCAGAAGTCATTGAAGCGCATTGTGACTCTTTGCTGGTGGTGAGTCAAGTAAACAAAACCTTCGAAGTCCGAGAAGATAGGATGCAAAGGTATTTGGACAAACTGCTTATCACTTTACACCATTTCAAGCAATGGACCCTGCGACATGTTCCACGAGAACGAAATAATGAGGCCGATGCTCTTGCAAATTTGGGATCGTCGGTCGAGGTAGATAATTTGAGCTCGGGGACTGTCGTTCAACTTTCAAGATCGGTAATAGAAGATGGACACGCCGAAATAAATTCTACTAGCTTAACCTGGTATTGGAGAAACAAGTATATTGAATACTTAAAAAATAGAAAGCTCCCTTCAGACCCTAAAGATTTCAGGGCCCTACGGACTAAAGCTGCTCAATTTACGTTGGCTGCGGACGGAACACTATATCGAAGAACATTCGATGGACCGATGGCGGTATGCGTGGGTCCGGGAGATACCAATTACATCCTCCGGGAAGTACACGAGGGCACTTGTGGCAATCACTCTGGTGCCGACACATTAGTTCGAAAAGTGATCAGAGTGGGGTATTATTGGATCGATATGGGCGAAGATGCGAAAGCATTTGTTAGTAAATGTGATAAATGCCAAAGGTTTGCTCCAATGATCCATCAACCCGGAGAGCAACTTCACTCGGTCCTATCCCCATGGCCATTCATAAAATGGGGAATGGACATCGTCGGCCCTCTGCCATCGACCCCAGGTAAAGCCAAATTTATTTTATTTGTGACTGACTATTTTTCTAAATAGGTTGAAGTGCAGGCGTTCGAGAAAATAAGAGAGAAAGAAGTTATAGACTTTATTTGGGATCATATCATATGCCGATTCAGGATATCCGCCGAAATAGTATGCGACAATGGGAAGCAATTCGTTGGCAGCAAAATCACAAAATTCTTCGAAGATCACAAAATAAGAAGGATATTATCAACACCATACCACCCCAGTTGGAATGGTCAGGCCGAATCAACGAACAAGACTATTCTTCAAAACCTGAAGATGAGATTGAACGACGCGAAGGGAAAATGGAGAGAAATCCTGCCCGAAGTCCTTTGGGCATACCAAACAACGTCAAAATCCAGTACGGGGGTGACCCCATTCTCCTTAGTATATGGTTCCGAAGCATTGATACCAGTTGAAGTCGGTGAACCTAGTCCCAGATTTCAATTCATGACGGAAGAATCAAATAACGAGGCTATGAACACCAGCCTTGAATTATCGGATGAAGGACGAGAAGCTGCCCTCATCCGATTGGCCGCCCAAAAGCAACGAATCGAAAGGTATTATAATCGAAGAACTAAACTTCGCCATTTCAAGCCCGGGGACTTAGTGTTAAGAATGGTCACCATCAATACTCGGAATCCAAACGAAGGAAAATTAGGACCAAATTGGGAAGGACCATACCAGGTGCTCGAGAATGTTGGAAAAGGATCATACATGCTCGACATCATAAACGGCAAACAGCTATCAAGCAGTTGGAATGTATCACATCTAAAGCGGTACTACTACTAAGGTACGACCTTTCCATATTCATCTAACTGACCCATGCAGAAGTCCGAACAAGAGCTGAAGAAGATCTTTCGCTTAAAAGCACGCGTTGTACTCTTTTTCCCTTAGACCGGTTTTCTCCCAAATGGGGTTTTCAGCAAGGTTTTTAATGAGGCAACCATCGATCGTGCTGCACTTTTAACAATATCCGAGGCCTCTTTCCAACCGACCTCGAATACCGAGAGGGGGGGGGGGGGAGGGCATCAGGGCCCTCAAATACATCAAGTTCAGATGCAAGAAAGTCATCTCACAACAATAGGGTTCCAACAGAAAAAATTGTAAGAGCCAAATGGTCAAAATGAACCATGTTCATATAGATTGGCCCAAACATAAACACATGTGCAATGACTTGAGATTTATTGTGCAATCAGAATTAAGATTCACTCAACTATTAAGCCTACATGCTACTTTCATTCCGATTTCGAAATAATCACTCGAATATTAAGCCTACAGGCTACTTACATTATTTCGAGTTCGAATCATTCACTCGACTAAGCCTACGGGCTACCTTTATTTCGAGTTCGAATCATTCACTCGACTAAGCCTATGTGCTATCTTTATTTCGAGTTCGAGCAAACACTCACTCGACCATTAAGCCTACGGGCCACATTATCTCGAGTTTGAAACATTCACTCGACTGTTAAGCCTACGGGCTACTATTATTCTGAGTTCGACCATTACGTCTACGGGCTATGATATTTCGAGTTTGAAACATTCACTCGACTATTAAGCCTACGGGCTACTGTTATTCCAAGTTCGAGCATGCACTCACTCGACCATTACGCCTACGGGCTACGATATTTCAAGTTTGGAACAATCATTCGACTATTAAGCCTACGGGCTACCTTTATCTCGAGTTCGAAACACTCACTCGACCATTGCGCCTACGGGCCACATTATCTTGAGTTCGAAACATTCACTCGACTATTAAGCCTACGGGCTACCTTTATCTCGAGTTCGAAACACTCACTCGACCATTGTGCCTACGGGCCATATTATCTCGAGTTCAAAACATTCACTCGACTATTAAACCTACGGGCTACTGTTATTCCGAGTTCGAGCAAGCACTCACTCGACCATTACGCCCACAGGCTACAATATTTCAATTTTAAAACATTCACTCAACGGCTAATAAGCTACTTTGGCTTATGTTCCTTCAAAGTTTGAATCATCGACTCAACAAGCAAACCCAGGGGCTACAAATCTGATCGATCAAAGAGACTACAAGATCAACATTCGATTAAAATTCTTCACAAAAAAAAAACAAGTCGACCTCGTTATACATATATATATATATACAAAAATTGCCTACGTGATTAATTTTCAAACATGAAGAATTAGAAACTAAGCTTCCTGGTCGAGCTCTTCCCCGTCCTCGGATCTGCTTTTGCTACCATCATCATCATCATCATCAGAAGCCAAGGCTTCAGCTTCCGCTTCGAGCTCTTTTGGCTTTTTTACATCTTAGGTAAGGTCGAAACCTCGAGCGTGTATCTCCTCGAGGGTCTCCCTCCAAGACCTACACTTGGCAAGTTCGGCAACCTAATGAGCTCGAGTATCGGTGGTCTTCGCCGCTTCCCAGGCCTCCATTTGAGCAGCCTCAGCATCAGCCCGATATACAGCAATGGACTTATCTGCCAAGACTTTCGACGACTCAACCTCTGCCTTAGCCTCAGCAAGTAGTGTTTCAAGCTCCTCGATCCTCTTAGCTTGAACCGACCCCTTTTGCTTGACACTTCGAAGTTGAACGTCGGCCGATAATAATTTTTTTAAGATGGTTTCTTTTTCCGCTGCCAGGCGGTCGAGGGTCTCCTTCCACCGATTGCATTCAGCTCGGATTTGATCGACTTTTTCTCGAAGTAACCCGATCTTTTCGATCTTTTGCTGCAACTGAGACAACGAAGGGTTAACTTCCACGGCCGAGTTAGACCCATACTTTAACAGAACGAGGCTCACCTGCTTATCGAGCTCGACCCCTTCTTCACGGACCTTAGCCAAATCCGCTTGGAGGTCCTTTATAGCCTTGTCCTTTTGGCTACAAAGAAGCCGCATGGCATCTCTCTCACCTAAGACCTTCCGGAGCTCGGCCTCACACTGGCTAAGATCGACTCGTAACCTACTAATGTCCTGCACAGTAAGAAACACGAGTCAAGTATGGAAAAGAACAAAGAAACCAAGTATGGAAGAATCATTACCCGAGTAATGAAACACTGAGCCTCCTCTAATAAAAGAGAAGCGTCACCAATATCGGAACCATCATCGACTCCAGTAAAACAATCCCTAAAAGTATCCCCTGCCCCAGAGCCTGCATCGATATCGGGAGTCTTCAACTCTCGAGCTTCCTTCAACGCCTCCTCAGAGAAAGATGGAAGAGAAGGCGAATGACCCATTGTCATAGCCCCGAGCAAATCACTCGTAGTACTCCGGTTGAGACTCAGGTCTTCGGAAACAACCCCGGCAGGCACAGCTGCTATCGGCTCGGGAGCTCTGGCAACCTCGATGGCCTCCGTAGATCGGACTACTAAAGCCGAGGAGCTATTTTCTTCTTCTTCTTCTTCTTCTTCTTCTTCTTCTTCTTCTTCTTCTTCTTCTTCTCTCAGTCGTTGGACCGAGCCAATCGAAAGGGCAATTGCTTTTCTCCTCACCCTTCGAGTTTTGGGCTTGGGGTCCTCTGACCGAGAGGAAGCTCCTCGCTTCTTATCTTCCCCATGTTTAGGGACTAGGGACTTGTTTCCTTCTTCACCGCTCGAAGGCCTCCAAGCAGCATCCCTGGTTACGCCTGCACAAAAGGAAATCGGTAATGAATAGAACACAAAGAATACTTCGAAGGAAAAAAGAAGCAAACCTCACCATGGTTCTTGGCCTCCCATCTGCCTTTTGCCAAAGCACGCCAAGCGCGATCGGCGTAAGAGGAGGTCGAGGCTAGCTTCCGAACCCAGTCCTCGAGGTCAGGCACCGCTTGTGGCATCCAAGGGGCAGTTGAACATCAGGGAAGGACATCAGAAAAAAATTGGAAAATGACATGAAAAGTGAACAAAAATCACTTACGATCAAAATTTCATTCTTCAGGGAACGACATCTTCTCCTCCGGAATGAGATCATGGGTCCTCACTCGAATATAACGACCCATCCAACCCCGATCTTTGTCTTCATCGATGCTCAACATCAAAGCCTTCGATGCCCGACGATGAAGTCTGATTAGCCCTCGAAAGATCTGAGGCCGATACAGTCGTATGAGGTGGTTCAGAGAAAAATCCAACCCCCCGGCTTTGATAGAGAAGAAGCGCAATAAGATCACTATACGCCATAAAAAGGGATGAATTTGGCCAAGGGTGACTTGATACCTTTTGCAGAAATCAATAATCACCGGGTCGACGGGTCCCAGTGTGAAGGGATAAGTATAAACACTTAAAAAACCCTCCACGTAAGTGGTAACACTCTCATCGGAAGATGGAATTTGCAACACGACCTCGGAACCCCAGTTGCAGTCTTTTCTGACTGCCTCGAGGTGATCCTCCATTATAGAGAACGTATACATCGATATGTGTTCACATCGATCCGGAACGGAGGAAGGATTCTCCACCTTAAAATCGGTCTTTAAAGTGCACGGGCCAGGAATATAGTCATGAACTGACGGCTCCACCGACGCCTTATCATCAGACGTCCGTGAGGAAGAAGCTTTCTCCTTCTGAGGTACGGTTTTGGAAGTTTTAGCCATTGATATGAAAGGAAAAAGTGCAAAGGAAGGTGAAGAAATAGACAGCACCAAAATTCTGGTATGGGCGGCCCCGTAGCAGCGAAATAAAGAGGATAAATAAGAAAGTTTGGAAGAAGAGAAGGCGCAAAAATGGTAAAGGTTGTATGGAAAGACTATTTATAGACTAAGGCACGACGGTTCGGTATCAGCGGTGGCCGACCACCGTCTGACACACATTAAATACTTCGGTAAAATTGAGCTGATGGGACAGCTATCACATACGTCAAGATCGGGTTCGATAGAAACGTCAGCATAAATTTGATCGAGCCGCAGGGAAATCATATCGTTCCTCGCCACATCCTTTTCGAGAAACGAGGGGACTATCTGTGTACGGTCAAAATCGATTCTCATCATAAAGACCGGTCGAGACAATGACGTTTCAATCGAAGGGTATCCATGTGACAAGCTCGGACGAATTCCGAAGTAGGGACGTCGAGCTTCGAGCTATAAGACCAATCGACGGCAAAACTCGATATCATTATCGAGCCCGTGTCCGAATCGGACTACGGGGCAACACCGATCGACACAGGCCCCGAATATCGATGCCCCAAGGCAGAACCGAGCTCGAACCAAGACTGGGGGTTCGATCTAACACCGAGCTCGAGCCAGTGCCAAGCTCGCAGACAAGAGCCGTTACAACCGCACCGAGGGAGAGAATCTTGGCGAGAATCAAGGAAGAGACAAACCATCATGGGTCCTCCACTATATGTATTATTTTATTATGTTGTTATAGATAAAGCAGTGACCCTCTACTATAAAAAGGGGGATAGACTGCAATAGACATAGGTCCTCCAAGATATATTAAGATTTCATTATGCTTATTTTTCTAATTCATTTCAGTCTTCCCGTCCATCATTTCCATTTTATAGCAAAAATACCTGTATTGTTATTTTGTATCAAAGGAATTTGCATACCCTTAGAGCCATATTTAAATTTAACGTTATCCGAATTTTCGGGTAAACAGACACATCTACAAAAGCCTACATTTGAGATGAACTCCTGAAATCTCCAAATGCTGAAGATACGGGGCAACAATTTCCAAGGTTGGATCTCGTCCATCACTAGGAAACGTAAAACCTTTCAAATACAGTCTCTTCAATTTTAAAGAATTAATTTCCACTCGAAGAAATCCTCCAACAGAATCAAATTCCATAGTTTCTAAAGCAGGACAGCCTGACACTAAGTTTGCAATATCCTCTTCGGATAACACCAAATACTCCAACTTTATGCTCTTTAAAGAATTCCACTTTATGACGGCTCCAGAGTCAAAGCAATAAAATGTCAAATGTAATGTTACCAACGAGGAACAGGTGTAGAAAGATTCAGGCAATGTGCAACCGCTTCTATTAGAATTTGACCAGTACACAAAATCTTCCACTTTTTTTTCAACAGCAAAACTAAGCCACTGGCTCATATGCGATTTGTACCGAGACAGGCGACTGCAGTCGAGGTTTAATCTTTTTATTTTGGAAGAAACAAAATGAGCTATCACATAGTCAAAAAAGCATACGAAATCGTTTGTTTTCCGGTAACTTGTACGAGTGAAATTGAGGTTATCAACTGAAGCCCAGACGTAGCGCCACCTTTTAGAAAGAATACAGGTTTTGAATGCATCCTTTGTCGTAGGCAAAAGAGAGAATTTGAGCTAGCAGTGAGTCCGGCAACTGACTAATTCGATCTAGGGTTTTGGTCACGCTCAACTTTTGTTTCTTCAAAGATGGATGATTTATCAAATTACTACTACTACTACTTGTAAAGCCGTCATTTTGGCTGGAGTCGCCGGAAGAATCTGAGCTGGAGTCACCGGCAGAATCTTGGCTGGAGTCGCCGGAAGAAGCCATGATATTAATTTTGGGTACAAAAGGATTTAGAATCGTCTCCTCACTCAACAACTTGTGTTCTTTGTTTTTTGTTTGACTACTAGTATTAGATTTGACGCAAAGAAATTGAATATTTTATCAAATGGCAAATGGAGCAACTCTTTTTCAGAAATACTAACATTTTAGGATTGATGCAAATAAAAATGCAATAATAAAGTCACTTTCTTTATATGGCCACCTATCTTATACGAATATTCTATCAAAATTATTTTTATTTATTTGAAATAATAAAGTTACTTAACTATTAAATTTTGACTCAAAAAAGTTACACATATTTGAGTCTCGTCACTATTGAGCCCCGATTAAATCCAAATTCTCCACTAAAAATTTCATATTATGGTAAAACGCTCCCTATTAAAGACAACTTTATACTAACTCTTTCATATTGCACCACTGGTGGAATAGATTGGACTATTCCCTACCGAGACAACATAAACTCTTCAACGGCTCGAACCAGAAAACTAAGGACCCGTTTGGTTATAGATTTTGCCAAATTTTTTCCAATTCTTTTTTGGCAAATACATGTTTGTTCATAATTTTATCCATATTTTGGAAAATTTCACCCAAACTGGTTTTGCCCCAAAATATTACTATTATATTTTTAAAAATTGCCTCACACTTTTCTATTTTATAAAAAAAGCCCACTGTTTATTATTTTGTAACAATGTTGCTTCGTCTTCTCGGTCATCTGATAGTGTATTATGTAGTTCATTATATAAGTGATAATTTTGTACCAAATTTATTTATGTTCAGGAATATGGTTTGTGATAATGATAATGAATGTTATTGATGAAGATAATGTTGGGTATTTGTAATAGTTTTTAAAACTTGTGAATATAAGTTATGTTTCACGTTTTTTCAAAAGAGAAAAAAGTGAAATATGTTTTAAAAACTGATGTCCAGACACATTTTTATCTTCAAAACAAACTTCATCAAAATTATATTTTTCAAAATAAATTTGGAAATATATGACCAAACGCTAGCAAAATATATTCTTGATGAAGCAAAGAATGTTAACTGCGTTGCAGGACGTCCTCCTCACACAAACAGATATAATGGAAGACGGATATTGAAGTGATAATTCTAGTACATTGAGACGTCAAAGTCTAGCGCTCAAATCAATATTATCTTCATAGAATAAAATATATTGAAAGAGTGTTCAAAATAAAAGATTTTAGCATATGATAATTTTCTTTGTTGTAAATAAAGGAAATATTATTACTAATTGGTTACTATTACATACTTTGACTTGCCTGCAATAGATGAAGTACTCATATATAGATTTACAGAAAGAAGTCATTACATAAAATTATTAAAAAATGGGATCATGGGTAGGTTTATTATTAGAAAATGAAATTTTGGCATGTCAAATGTATGATATTTATTTTCTGAGTCAAAACAAAATAGTTGGGTGACTTTGTTGTCTTAAAAAAAACAAAAGTGACTTTAATAGAATATTCTTATAAGTTGGATCACTATTCAAGAAATTTACTCAAAGAGTAATGTAAACCTAATTTTTATATGCTTACCGTGTAAGAAAATTTGTACTCTGTAGTATATTGTTAGGTTCATTAAGAAACAAAAGCAGGTAAGTTAGTAACATAAAAAAGAGGGCACTAGTAGTAAGTAATATACTACGATCCGTTAAATTTACACCAATTATTATAGTGATAGGAAACCAAAACAAGTTATTCGATACGATAAACTGTCAAAATAGAAATTAGTGCAAAATTTAGAGATGCCTGTAGAAGAAAAATAAAGTAACACAAAAACAAAGCAATGTTCTCAATAAGCAAGAAAAGCAAAAAAAAATCATTACAAAGATAAAAAAGTTTTTTTATCCCTTCAACATTCCGTGGATTAGGCCTCAAATCTATGCTTTCATTGAATGTATAACCAGCTTGCTTTATACTGGACAAGGGCTCTTGGTACTTAATTTATTTACTGTTTGTATCAAACTTCCAATGGTTCATATTCATATGAAACAGTTGGACAAATGCGTATTTTGAATGCGTCAAATTAATAGTAACAAGACTCGTTATAATTAATATGGTGTACAATCAATTTGATGTACAGATTATTATCATTAGGATCATTATACCATCTATCAGTCAAAATTTAGATTCACTTTTACTATTTCGCGTTCTCTATTATGACACCCGAAATCGCCACTCATATCAACATAGTTTCTGATAAAAATTACACACTATTGAGTTACAATTATGTTAGAAGCCCCAGTGATGTGAAATGGAAATTCAAGATTCCAATAGAATTGTTATCTCTAGAGCATGTTCTATTGAAACCTGTTAATGGTATACTTTGTATTTGTGGACCTTTATCTTCCCATGTTTCTTCTGTCTACTTGTGGAACCCTTTAACTAAGGAATTCAAAGCTTTGCCTAAGCCAAAAACTCATTTGGGATATGTTGCTGTTGATTTTGGCTTTGGCTATGTTCCTAAAACTAACGATTGTAAAGTACTGAGGATAGTAAAACATGAGAGAAAGTCCGATTTGCGGATTCATAAAATTTACTCTTTGAATCGCAATTCTTAGAAAAGGGTTAAGAATTCGTGCTCGGATAGTTATATATGTAGCTATTGATTTGGAAAATGAAGTGATCACTAAGGTGGGTTATTCATATAATAGAAGAAGGGATCAGCAATGCGGAGATCAAATAACTTGGAGAAATGAAAGTGATAATGCTATATTTTTGACATGTCCTGAAGATGAACTGGTTCTATGTTACAGTGGATACGAAAGAGAGATATTCGTCTTACTACTTTGTAAGAAAATTAGCTTTTGCTGGGAGCCTTGTTTCACTCTATAGAAATCAGGACAATCTTGGCTAATAGGTGGGAATCCTTTAAATATTCTTGATATTTGTGATTTTAAGTTATATGACCGTATAAATATTTTTTATACGGTAAGCGCATATAACTTACTCTTTGCGTTTTGCTTTTCTTACCAAATGTTACTAGAGTATAGTGAAAAAAATGGCATGTTAGACCTTGAAGAGCATAATCTTTGTTATTCAGTAAGAAGCTTTTAGTAGTGTTTTTCTATTTGGATATTAAATGTAGCTAATGATCAAGAACAATAAAGAATGGATCTTTTTGGCCTTCTATTTTCAACTTTTAAGTGTAGATTGATGCTTTTTAGGCAATGCCAAAGAAATTTTTAGATCATTTCTATATACTTTAGTCGGTTAAAATGTAGATGTTGAATATTCAATAGATTGTAACATAAATTTGTATAATCACCATTTTTACCTTTAGGAGTAGTACATAAACACGGGATGTGACTGCCATTTTTCAACACATACTAGTCTTATTTAAACAAAAGAAAAAAAAAACATTGTTCGAGTAAGAACATGCTGCTCTAAAAGCAACAAACATAAAACTTCAATTCAAACAAGTACTCAAAATTAAGAAACTGATAAAGTTTATACTTCCAGGAAAGCTGAGTTCATCACCAACATGTTTTTTGACAAACATCACACTCGGGAATAAATTTTTCAACCTTTTTCCTCAATCCCTTGCAATAAAAGCATTGCCCGAATACGATGAAGTGTCTTATGAAGACATTCATGTGTGCTACTATGGAATTGTTCAATAATCGCCTTTAATAAAGGAGATTCCTCGTCAAGATAAATACGCCCTTTGAAATACAACACTCCATCTCGAACCAAATGTTGAACGTTGGAGCTAGTCGAATGTTCTTTCTTTATTGTTTCTAGGCACCCTAGAACTAGTAAAGTAATTGCCATCAACTTCAGAATTTCTTAGAAAAAGTGCATCAGCCGCGATATTTTCTTTCCCTTTATTCTTGCATTCCACAACAAAGTCAAATCCCATGAGCTTAAATAGCCAACGTCGATTGGCTGCAGTTGAAATTTTTTGCTGGAGACTCTCATGATCCGTCTGAACAATGAATTGCTTACCAAAAAGATAAGGCCTCCATCTTTGAACAGCTAAAACCAAGGCAAGGATTTCCTTGTCATAAGTGGAAAGCAACAAATTTTGCCCATGTAAAGCTTCACAAAAGAAAGCAATAGGACGATCTTGTTTCAAAACTGCACCAACTCCTGAGCCTGAAGCATCACATTCAAATACAAATGTTTTTGAAAAATCCGGCAAAGCAAGAACAGGAGCTTGTCTCATTGCTTTCCTCAATTTGGTAAAAGCTTTTTCAGTAGCAAAAATCTATCCTTTTTGAGCATTTGTGTAAGAGGATCAACTATCTGTCCATAGCGTTGAATGAATTTCCTGTAATAGCCACAAAGTCCCAAAAACTCACTCATGGCTTTAGGAGTTGTTGGTTTTGGCCATTTAGTGATGACTTTAATTTTTTCAGGACCCACTGCAACACTATTGCTAGATATAATATGGCCAAGGTACTTAACTGACCTCAAGCCAAAATTTTTTTTTTTTGGGTTGACAAACAACTTATGAGTTGGTATAAGTGAGAAGACAATTTCCAAATGCTTTAAATGATCCTCTGAATATTTACTATAAATTAGAATTTCGTCAAAGGAAACCAAAACAAATTTTCGTACCTCGTTGATAAGAGAGTGGAAGGTAGATGAAGCATTTGTAATACCGCATAACATCACCAAGAATTCATAATGTCCGTTAGAAGGTTGAACTCTTATCTGGTGATCATTGCTTGAGCAAAGATTTAACTTTGAAAAAAGCTGTGCTCCGTGCAACTCATCTAGCAGTTCATCAATAATGGAAATGGAAATTTGTCCTTAATCATGACTCGGTTTAAGACACCATTATCAATACACTTCTTCATTTCCACAAAGCAGAGAAAAGAAAAAAAGAGTGTAGATATCTGGTTTGAAAAAAGAAAAATTAGTTACTGTCCTTTTTTCAATAATGTATCAAACTTATTTATACAAAAATAAGGCAACGTTCGGATAAAGAACGTTACGTTGCGCACTAAAAGCAACCAAATAAATTTGAATTGCAAATAGCTATTCAAAATTTAAAACAGTAATAAAGTTTAACAAAATTTTCGGCAACTGAATTATGATCTTATCGTGGAGATAACTTTAAGAAAAATTCCTATAACTTCAAATTCAAAAATACAAGCTTCTATTCTACTCCAGCAAAATATAACCAAATAGAAATAAACGAAATCAAAACATGGAAACAAGAAAGAACCTTAAATATAATTCCTTTAACCTTGAATATAATTCCTTTATCCTTGTGCTTGTGAATCTACACTAAACTTGACAAATTACTAACAATTAAATCATAAAATTATTCATGTCTTATGTTAAATTTGTATTATTATTTCATATTTGAGTAATATACAGTCTTTAACAATAATTAAGGATTTTGGAAATAATATGGTTCTGATTCCATGCTAAAATGAAAAGAGTAGCAAATTCCTGGGAGAATTTCTCACGTTTTTTTTTAATTGTGAGCACCTAATTTTTTATTATTCTTGAATTTATTTTCACTCATCTCACCAATATCTCACTTCTCGCTCCATCATTTTCGCTCTCATTTTCTTACGTGTGTGCTCACTCCACTTTCCCACTCATGTCCCCCTCTTTGTCCTCCACTCATGTCCTTCACTCATGTCCTCCACTCTTTGTCCCCCACTCATGTCTCCCAATACTTGTCCCCCACTCCTTGTCCCATATCCCCAATCCCTTCACGAACACACACACAATATTCATTCACTTTCTCTCATCTCTCTTATAAAACAAAACCCTCTATATAGTTGGAAAAAAATAAAACATCAAAAAGAGGTAATAAAAATCAGCAAGAAAATAACCCCTTTTTTCCAGCAAAAATCAGCTACGAAAATAGCCAAAAAGCAACAAAAATCAGTTGAAATCAGCCCCTAAACTCCTGAAAAAGTAGCTCCAAAAGATCCACGAAGACGGGCTATTTTTACACTTTTAACAACCAAAAATCAGTAGCGAATCACCTCATGAAACCGGCCACTATAACCGCTCTTTTCAACCTTAAAAATGCCGCAGCTGCACCTTCATTCATTGTCGTTGTTCTCTTAAGATGAAGAAGTCCAGTGAGGTCAGGGTCGCGTCTTGGGTCGAGGTCTAGTCAAGCACTCACAGTTTGTTGTTGTAGACGATTTAATCGTGAAGCAATAAAGGCCCGATCTTTATTTAGTTTTGATCTCGTTTATTGATATATTGCTTTGTGTTAAGTTGTTGGTTGAGTTTATTTTGATAAAATCATTGTATGAAGTAGCCTACTAAATAGTTGTTGGAATTATCCATGTGTTTGTGTGTTCCTATTGGTTTTCACTTTCATTAATCCTATTAGTTGGTGGTTTAAGAATATTTGTAGTAATTGATGAATTATTGGCCAAGTTGATTGTTAAGTAAGTCTTGAGTTTTTTTAGTTGGGATTAAAAGGATTTGTGCCATAATTAAATGCATATGGGTATTGGGATTAAGAAATAAGTTTTGGACCTATAATTTCGTGGGATATTTTTAAGAAGGAACCAAAATTGAGTTTTGGACATTACATTGGAAATTTGGGCTTTAAAAAATGGTGTTTCTATATTAGGGACAATTGGGCCAAAATTAATAAATCACCAGCTGGGTCAAATTTTGTAAGCAGATAGAATAGTAAGAACTTTAAGCTATAAATAATTTCTAGTGATTAAATTTATTTTTTTTCACAATAATCTTTCATAACTTTAGCCTTACAATAATCTCAAATTGGTATAGAATAAATAACTTGTGAATATGCGTAGAATGCTTTAGGCCATCTAATCTATTATCATGATTGTGTACACGTTCGCGTGACATAATTATGATTTTCCCAAATAAATCAAAGTATGCGTTCGCGCGACTTTGGCCGAAAAGTCCAATTAATTAATAAGGCATGATTAATTATGTACACGTACGCGTGACATGATTTTAGCGCCCCAAATAAAACGAATTTACGCACATGTGATCCGTTTCAAAGATAAATCCATAACGCCACAATTAAAAGCGGTAAAAAGGTAAAGCGCAGATAGGTTCTAACATACGTAATTAAATAATTAATTGAGTCAGGTATGATTAAAGCGACTGTGCTAAAACCACGGAATCCGGGAGTGCCTCACACCTTCTCCCGAGTTAACAGAATTCCTTACCCGGTCTTCTGTGTTTAGCGGACCGTAAAACAGAGTCAATTTCCTTGATTTGGGATTTTAAAATAAACCAGTGACTTGGGACACCCTAATAATTATTCTAAATGGCGACTCTAATTAAATAAATAATTCAATTTCGAATAATATCACTTTGATTGAAAAAACTCCCTATTCCTCAAAAAAAGGAGGTGCGACATTTATTATCAAACCATCTATTTATACCAGTGGAAAAGGAAAAACAAAATCCTATAAACAAAACCCTAACTTGCTCTCCAATCAAAAAAAAAAAAAATTGCTCTCCAATTAAGCACCTATGAAATAGGCCTGCATATATTACAATAATAACTAAATTTACTATAATTACAATATTGACATTTAATAGAACTCATCATGGTTAGCACCTGTATTATCCTGCACAAAAAACAAAACAACCACAAAACAATAATGAAAAATGAAATGTCAGATTTCCCAAAAATTAAAGGAGAAAAAATTAAAGCAAGAATGACCACAAGGCATTATTGGACGGATTTAAATTATACACAATACGATGTAAAGAATTTTACACTACTGGTGTAATTAAACTTATTAAAGCATGTTATTATTCTATTATCTAGTTTACTGTATCGAGTTTGCTATGGAAAACTATATGTTACGTTGTTATAGATCAACTTTACAACGACATGCCTGGAATTATAAAAGTATTATACTATTTACTCCGTTCACTTTTACTTGTCCACTTTAAATTTTTTACGCCCTTAAGAAATAATAATTGTGGTATGTATTTTACCATATAACCCCTAATAATAATAGCGTTTCAAAAGTCTTGAGAAATAATTTTGAAAATGAGTAATTAATGATCGGGGTAAAACATGAAAAAAAGATTGTCTTTTATACCTCTCTTGAGAAAATATTAAATAGGAAAGGTTTTTGACTATTTTACCTTTATTTATGTCTTAAACTATAATCTCTCTTTATTTAATACTTACTCATAATTAAGGTATTTGTAGTCTTCAAGAACATTAATATTAAGGGTAGAATAGGAAAAAAAAAAGAATTAATTTACTCTTGAACTTCTAAAATGACAAATAATTTGAGATAATTATTTTTAGAAACCACGGCAGATAATTTGAGACGGAGGTGTAATAAATATATGTTTATAAAGGCATATTAGTGGTCTGCTACAATAATGTATTTCAGTGTCAAAAAAGTGTTGAAGCACTTTTAAAATAATGAGCAAAGAAAAGGAACAACTATGACATTTAATGAATGGATCTTAAACATCATAAAGAATGTATCTTTTGGTCATTTAGAGGCCTTATGTACTGTACTAATAATCTGATTACTGATGTCACACTTCCTTTGGTGTTAAATATAATGGTACATAGTAATATAGTATGATGCACTCAAAATACGCATTTAACTAAATACTAATAGCCAACTATTTTATATGAATACAGAGACCCGACTATTTATAATGTGAAACTGACTCTACATAATTTAATACCAAAAGTCCAGTATAAAGCAGGTTAGTTATACACATTTTGAGGCCTAATACAAAGAAAGAAAAACTTTTTTCTTTGTAAAGAAAAACTAAATTTTGCTTCTCTTGCTTATTGAAAATTGTTTTCTTTTTTCATGCAGTATTTCCGTTCAACAAGACGGACCACTCATACTTGACATTAAGAAGTTCTGTTCATTAAATGCTTTTGGTCAAATAATAGACGGATCTCTAAACTTAGCACTATTGTTTATTTAAACACTAGATTGTTAAGAAATTTCAAAAGTTCAATTTAATAGCGCAACAAATCAGAAAACATAGAACTCATCCAAAGATCAAACAGATATATAGAATGGTACAATCTCTCATATTCTATATTTCTCATACAATCTGGCTACAGTAAAAAAGAAGTGTTTCAGCATCTAACTTGCTTCACTACCTAGCTAAAATAAAGAAAATACAGTCTCAGATTTAGCAATCATGGTAGCTTAATCAGTATCCAATCTTTAGCTTGGAAAACTTGATGCAAGTTCCATGTGTCCTATTGCGTGATTTATTGCATGCAATGTCGTAGAATGGGGCGGGGCGGGGCGGTTGCGGGGCGGGTTTAGAGTTAACCCTCAAAGACTTCAACCCGCCCCGCCCCGCCCCCGCATAACAAAATTTTATGTTTTCAACCCACACCAACCCTCATAAACCCGCCCCGTCCCGCCCCGCACCAACTCGCATAAACCCGTCCCGCAAAGCAAAAAATTTTCCTTTTTCATTTTTAAGAAATAATGAACTAGCACAAGTTTAATATTTTTGTTTTCTCCGGATTGTTAAATCCCTCGTACGCTATGACTCAGCTCTTTATTTATTTGAAGGTGATTTTTCTTTTGTCTTATGATACAATAGTCAAATGATTATTCTTCTCCTTTTTTTTTACTTTCACTGAAAATATTTTTTTTATGAAGGAAATCAAACAAAAACTTGTGCTAACAAATTATAAATTTGTGTCATATAGTGCTAATTCATATTTCTGAATGCCGCATCTTTTACGGTCTAGTCCTGGATAGCTCAATCCTGGAAGATAATCACACAATTACTGGAGGATCTAGGGCAACCTAACAGCTCCCCGTAAACTCATTTTCCTCCAATTGGAGGAAAATATTTTCCCTATCAAGAGAATGGAAAATATTTTCCAAAACTTTTCTCAACCTCCCCCACCCTATTCCCCATCCCCACCAACTCCCACCAACCCACCCCCACGCTCTAACCCACCCAACCCGCGCCCACCTACCCACCCCACCCCCTCAACCCCCACCCTAAATAAAAATATTATTAATAGTACTTTCTTTTTATGTTATAGATAGATTTTTTTTTTTTTATGATATAAAAAAAGTTTTTTATTTTAATAAAAAACGTACTTTCTTTTCATGATGTAAAAAAAAAAATTCTTTTATTTCAACAAAAAAAATTATTTTCTTTTCATGATATAAAAAAAGTATTTTTTTCCATTTCAACAAAATGAGTACTTTTTCTTTTTATGATGTAGAAAAAGTATTTTCTTTTATTTCAATAAAATGAGTACTTTATTTTCATGTTGTAGAAATAGTGCTTTCTTTTTCAACCAAAAAAAGTGTATTTTCTTTTTAGTTATGGAGCACAAATTTCAATGTTATTTTTGCATAAAAAAATAAAGTAGCACATTAGTTCCTTTGGGTATTGGGGAAAGGGGGAGCAAGAAAACATGGGGACTTGGGGGAAGGGAGGGAGGCTGAGGAGAGTAGCATAAAAAATATTTTTCACTCTCTAACCAAATACTAAAAAATATTTTTCAGAAAAAGTTTTCCACTCACCAACTAAATAAGGAAAAATAAGTGGTAAAACCATCCATTTTCCATGAACAGAAATCCAGAGATAACGCCACCTTTCAGAGAGAATACATGTTGCTAGAGCATTCTTTGTCGGCAATAAAGAGAGAATTTGAACTAGCGGTGAGTCCGACAATTGACTGATACGGTCGTCTAGGGTTTCTTCAACTCCGGTGACTCTCACCTTTTGTTTCTTCGAAGATGAAGGATTTATCAAATTACTACTGCTACTTCTAAAGTCGTCATCTTTGGTGGAGTCGCCGGAAGAAGTCCATGAATTTGGAAGTTGGAATCGTCGTCGCTTCAAACAAACACTTCGGTTTCTTTTGTTTTTGTCTTCACTTTCCGACTTAAGAAGGCGCGTGACTTGGACCAAGTGAATTGTATCAAGGACGAAGAAGGTAGAGTCTTGTTGGATGAGGAGCTTATCCGTCGGAGATGGCAGACCTACTTTCATTGTCTCTTGAACGAGGAAGGGGACAGGAGCATTGTACTGGGTGATTTGGAGCTCTCGGGGAGTCGTTGTGACTTTGGATATTGTAGGCGTATTAGAGTTGATGAAGTTTAGAGGGCTATGTGTAAGATGAACAGGGGCAAAGTGACCGGGTCGGATGAAATTCCAGTGGAGTTTTGGAAGAGTAAGGGCAAGGCAGGCTTGGAGTGGCTCACTAAGTTATTTAGTGTCATTTTTAGAACGAAAAAGATGCCCGAAGAGTTGATGTGGAGTACGATGGTTCCTGTATACAAGAACAAGGGTGATATTCAAAATTGCAATAACTATCGGGGTATCAAGCTGCTTAGCCATACTATGAAAGTTTGGGAGAGAGTGGTAGAGCTAAGGGTGAGGAGGAGTGTGTCTATTTCCGAGAACTAGTTTGGGTTTATGCCGGGGGCGTTCGACTACAAAAGCCATCCACCTTGTTAGGAGATTGATGGAAAAGTATAAGGAGAGAAAGAAGGACTTGCATATGGTGTTTATCGACTTAGAAAATGCATACGATAAAGTTCTGAGGGAGGTTTTGTGGAGATATTTAGAGGCTAAAGGTTTACCTGTTGCCTACGTTAGGTTGATTAAGGACATGCATGATGGAGTAAAGACCCAAGTGAGGACAGTGGGTGGGGACTCTAACCATTATTCGGTTATGATGGGGTTGCAGCAGGGGTCGACACTCAGCCCTATTTTGTTTGCTCTAGTGATGGACGTATTGACGCGCCACATCCAAGGGGAGGTGCCGTGGTGCATGATGTTTGCAGATGATATTGTATTGATTGACGAGATGCGAGACGGTGTGAATGCGCAATTAGAGGTATATAGACAGACCCTGGAATCTAAAGATTTCAAGTTGAGCAGGACTAAGACTGGATACTTGAAGTGTAAGTTCAGTGGCGAGACTCAAGGAGGGGAAGGAAAGGTGAGGCTGGATGCGCAGGTCATCCCTAGGATAGGGAGTTTTAAGTACCTTGGGTCTATTATTCAGGGGAGTGGGGAGATTGTAATGTGATGACCCAAAAGGTCATCTTATACTTTAGAACTTGAATCTGCGCTCTTAAGCCTTAAAAATCTCATTTTTACCCTCCTCGATTCACGTGCATAGGGATCTTAAATAAGAATTTTTATTTAAATCTCATCTTAAATAAGAATTTTTACCTAAAAAGTTGATCTTAGTTGACTTGGGTCAACATTTTTAGTAAACGGGCCCGGATCCATGCTTTGATGGTCCCGGTAGGTCCGTATCGAATTATGGGACCTGGGCGAATGTCCGGAATCGAATTCGGAGGTCCCTAGCTTGAGTTATGAATTTTTGATGAAAATTAAAAGTTTGGAAATTATTTATTTTTAAGAATTGATTGATATTTGGCATTGTTAGTATCGGGTCCGTATTTTAGTTCTGAAGTCCGGTACAAGTTCATTATGATATTTAAGACATGCCTGTGAAATTTGGTGAGAAACGGAGTTGATTTGACGTGATTCGGACGTCCAGTTGAGAAAATAGAAATTTTAAAGTGTTCTTGAGAATTTGATTTGATTTGGTGCTAAATTTAGAGTTCTATGTGTTATTTTGGCGATTTGATCGCGCGAGCAGGTCCGTATGATGTTTTCAGACTTGTGTGCATATTTGGTTTGGAGCCCCGAGGTCTCGGACAAGTTTCAGATAGGCCACGAGATGTTTTGGACTTAGAAAATCTGAGATTTTAGCTGCAGCAGCTGTTCTGGTGTGCCCTTCTTCGCGTTCGCGTAGGTAGTGTCGCGAACGCGAAAGGTTAAATGGGGGCAGGGGAATTTTCTTCTTCGCAAACGCAATGGACTGGTCGCGAACGCGAAGCATTGGGGGTGGTACCCTTTGCGAACGCGATCTATCTCACACGAACGCGATAGTCTAAGGGACCTGGGGGAGCGGCGTCATGATCTTCTACGCGAACGCGTCCACTAACTCGCGAACGCGAAGGCTTTGGGGGAGCTGCCTTACACGAACGCGTAGATAGACTCGCGAACGCGAAGGCCTTAGGCCGATGGGCATCGCGATCGCGACAGGCCTCTCGCGAACGCGATGAAGGCCTGTCGAATGACTTAAAACAGACTCTAAACACGGGTTTAAGCCATTTCTTCAACATTTTTCAAGAACCAAATGGGTAGAGGCAATTTTCAAGAGCCATTTTCTTCCCCAAAGTGTTGGTAAGTGATTCTAAACCATTTTCTTTCAATTACCCATTATATTTTATGAATTATCAATCTAAAATCTAGAGTTTTCATGGTAGAATTAGGGGTTAGGGTAGAAACTAGAAATTTCGAAAATCTGAGGATTTAGACCCCAATTTGAGGTCGGATTCCAAAATTAATTACATATTCGGGCTCGAGGGTGAATGGATAAAAGGATTTTGGTCCGAACCTCGAGTTTTGACCAAGTGGGCCCGAGGTCGATTTTTTGACTTTTTGGAGTAAAATTGGGAAACTTAATTTATGAAATATAATTGATTCCTTTAGCAATATTTGATATTATTGAGTTATTTTTGAATAGATACGAGTGGTTTGGAGGTGAATTCCAAAGGAAAAGCTGTGATTGGGAATTAAGTGGCAGGGGTCAGGCAGCCAAAGGTAGAGGCCAGACTGTTAGAGGTGGAGGTCAGGCCATTAGAGGTGCAGACCAGCCAGTTAGAGGGCATCCCAGGGATGTAGTTCAGGGTGGTGGGGCCCAGCCCCAGTGTTATGCTTTCCCAGCCAGGCCTGAGGCTGAGTCATCTGACCCTGTTATCACAGGTACTGTTTCAGTTTGCAGTAGAGATGCTTCAGTTCTATTTGATCCGAGATCTACTTACTCCTATGTGTCATCCTATTTTGCTTCCTATTTGGTTGTGCCCCGTGATTCTTTGAGTGCTCCTGTGTATGTGTCCACACCAGTGGGAAATGCTATTGTTGTAGATCGTGTTTATCGTTCGTGCGTGGTCACCATTGGGAGTCATGAGACTCATGTAGATCTTCTCAACATGGTTGATTTTGATGTCATACTGGGTATGGATTGATTGTCACCTTATCATGCTATATTAGATTATCATGCCAAGACAGTGACCTTAGCCTTGCAGGGGTTGCCTCGATTAGAGTGGAGAGGAAATCTTGGCCATTCTACCAGCACGGTTATCTCTTATGTGAAGGCTCGGCATATGGTCGAGAAGGGGTGTCTAGCTTATTTGGCTTATGTCCGCGATTCTAGTGTGGAGGTTCCTTCCATAGATTCGGTGCCGGTTGTTCGTGAGTTTCCAGAGGTATTTCCTGTAGACCTGCCGGGGATGCCACCTGACAGGGATATTGATTTCTACATTGATTTGACTCCGGGCACTCAGCCTATTTCCATTCCGCCATATCGCATGGCCCCGCCAGAGTTGAAAGAATTGAAGGAGGAGTTGCAAGATTTGCTTGATAAGGGCTTCATTAGACCTAGTGTCTCGCCCTGGG
Organism: Nicotiana tabacum; assembly: GCF_000715075.1. NCBI lineage: Eukaryota > Viridiplantae > Streptophyta > Magnoliopsida > Solanales > Solanaceae > Nicotiana > Nicotiana tabacum. The sequence continues at coordinate 39,615,195 of NC_134091.1, forward strand.
GTGCACCCGTGTTGTTTGTGAAGAAGAAAGATGGATCGATGAGGATGTGTATAGATTATCGGCAGTTGAACAAAGTCACCATCAAGAAGAAGTATCCATTGCCAAGGATTGATGATTTATTTGATCAGCTTCAGGGTGCCAAGGTGTTTTCAAAGATTGATTTGAGATCTGGCTACCATCAGTTGAGGATTAGGGCATCCAATGTTCCTAAGACAGCTTTTCGGACTCGGTATGGGCATTATGAGTTTCTAATGATATCATTTGGGCTGACAAATGCCCCAACAGCATTCATGGATTTGATGAACCGGGTGTTCAAACCCTACTTGGATTCCTTTGTGGTTGTGTTTGTTGATGATATCTTGATCTACTCCCACAGTCGAGAGGAGCATGAGCAGCACATTCAGATCGTTCTTCAGACTCTGAAAGATAGCCAGTTATATGCTAAGTTCTCAAAATGCGAGTTTTGGTTGAGTTCAGTTGCTTTCTTGGGTCACGTTGTATCAACAGAGGGTATTTAGGTTGATCCTAAGAAGATTGAGGCAGTCCAGAACTGGCCTAGACACACATCAGCTACAGAGATCTGTAGTTTTTTTGGTTTGGCGGGCTATTACCTTCGATTTGTGAAAGGGTTTTCATCCATAGTAGCCCCGTTGACCAGATTGACCCAGAAGGGTGCCCCGTTTAGGTGGTCAGACGAGTGTGAAGCGAGCTTTCAGAAGCTCAAGACTGCTTTGACTATGGCACCGATATTGGTGTTACCCACAGATTCAGGATCTTATACAGTATATTGTGACGCATCCCGTATTGGTCTGGGTGCGATATTGATGCAGGGTGGCAAGGTTATTGCATATGCTTTATGGCAGTTGAAGGTTCACGAGAAGAATTACCATGTTCATGATCTAGAGCTGGCAGCCATTGTTCACGCGCTGAAGTTTTGGAGGTACTATCTTTACGGCGTACCATGTAAGGTATTCACTGATCATCAGAGCTTGCAGTATTTGTTCAAGCAGAAGGAACTCAATTTGAGGCAGAGGAGATGGCTGGAGCTATTGAAAGACTATGATATCACCATATTGTATCATCCCGGGAAGGCCAACGTGGTAACCGACGCTTTGAGTAGGAAGTTAGTAAGTATGGGTAGCCTTGCATATATTCCAGTTGGTGAGAGACTGCTTGCATTGGATATTCAGACCTTGGCCAACCAGTTCGTGAGGTTAGATGTTTCTGAGCCCAGCCGTGTTCTAGCTTGTACAGTTGCTCTGCCTTCTTTGTTTGAGCGCATCAGAGATCGGCAGGATGACGATCCTCATTTACTTGTCCTTAGAGACACAGTGCGGCACGGGGGTGCCAACCACGTTACTGTTGGAGATGACGGAGTTTTGAGGATGCAGGGTTGTATTTGTGTGCCTAATGTGGATGGACTTCGTGAGCTGATCCTTGAGGAGTCCCACAGTTCCCAGTATTCTATTCATCCGAGAGCCGCCAAGATGTATCAGGACTTGAGGCAGTATTATTGGTGGAGGCGAATGAAGAAGAACATAGTTGCCTATGTATCCCGGTGCCTAAATTGCCAACAGGTAAAGTGTGAGCATCAGAGACCTGGTGGGTTACTTCAGAGGTTAGATATTCCTGAGTGGAAGTGAAAGCGTATCACCATGGATTTTGTTGTTGGACTCCCACGGACTCAGAGGAAGTTCGATGCAGTTTGGGTTATTGTGGACAGGCTAACTAAGTCAGCGCACTTCATTCCTGTGGCAGTTACCTATTCCTCAGAGCGGTTAGCAGAGATTTATATTCGAGAGATCGTTCGGCTTCACGGTGTGCCCGTGTCTATCATTTATGATCGAGGTACATAGTTTACCTCGCACTTTTAGAGGGCAGTACAGCATGAGTTGGGTACGCGGGTTGAGTTGAGCACAGCATTCCATCCTCAGACGAAGGGGCAGTCCGAGCGTACTATTCAAATCTTGGAGGATATGCTCCGTGCTTGTGTTATAGACTTCGGAGGATCGTGGGATCAATTCTTTCCTTTGCAGAGTTCGCCTACAATAATAGCTACCAGTCTAGCATTCAGATGGCTCCCTATGAGGCATTATATGGTAGGCGGTGTCGGTCGCCAATCAGGTGGTTCGAGCCGAGAGAGGCTCGGTTGTTGGGCACAGACTTAGTACAAGATGCCTTGGATAAGGTCAAGATTATTCAGGATGGACTTCGCACAGCTCAGTCCAGGTAGAAGAGTTATGCCGACTGTAGAGTTTGTGATGTTGCATTCATGGTCGGAGAGAGAGTGTTACTTAGGGTATCACCCATGAAGGGTGTAATGAGGTTCGGAAAGAAGGGCAAATTGAGCCCTAGGTATATCGGACCTTTTGAGATTCTGGAGAGAGTGGGAGAGGTGGCTTACAAGCTTGCGTTGCAACCCAGTTTAGAAGCTGTTCATTCGGTATTCCATGTGTCCATGCTTCTAAAGTATCACGACGATCCGTCCCATGTGTTAGATTTCAGCTCTGTCCAGTTGGAAAAGGATTTGACTCACGAGGAGGAGCTGGTGGCAATTCTAGCCCGGCATGTTTGCCAGTTGAGATCAAAGAGTTACCCTTCAGTTCGAGTGCAGTGGAGAGGTTAGCCTATTGAGGTAGCTACTTGAGAGTCCGAGTCCGATATGCGGAGTAGATATCCCCACCTTTTCACCAGCCCAGGTACTTTTTTATGTTCGTTCGAGGAAGAACGGTTATTTTAGAGGTGGAGAATGTGATGACCCAAAAGGTCATCTTATGCTTTAGAACTCGAATATGCGCTCTTAAGCCTTAAAAATCTCATTTTACCTTTCTCGATTCGCGTGCACAGTCCGGGCAGGTTTTCGTAAAGCGTTTATTGTGAAAACTAATGAAAATAATAATTTTTGCCTTAAAAGTTGATTTTAGTTGACTTCGGTCAACATTTATGATAAACGGGCCCGGATCCGTGGTTTGATGGTCCCGGTAGGTAAATATCGAATTATGGGACCTGGGCATATACCCGGAATCGAATTCGGAGGTCCCTAACTTGAGTTATGAATTTTTGATGAAAATTAAAAGTTTGGAAATTATTTATTTTTAAGAATTGATTAATATTTGGCATTGTTAGTATCGGGTCCGTATTTTGATTCCGGAGCCCGGTACAGGTTCATTATGATATTTAAGACATGTCTGTGAAATTAAGTGAGAAACGGAGTTGATTTGACGTGATTCGGTCGTCCAGTTGAGAAAATAGAAATCTTTAAGTGTTCTTGAGAATTTCATTTGATTTGGTGCTAAATTTAGAGTTCTAGGTGTTATTTTAACGATTTGATCACGTGAGCAGGTCCGTATGATATTTTTAGACTTGTGTGCATGTTTGGTTTGGAGCCCCGAGGGCTCGGGCGAGTTTCGGATAGGCCACGGGATGTTTTGGACTTAGAAAATCTGAGATTTTAGCTGCAGCAGCTGTTCTGGTGTGCCCTTCTTCGCGTTCGCGTAGGTAGTGTCGCAAATGCGAAAGGTAAAATGGGGGCAGGGGAATTTTCTTCTTCGCGAACGCGACGGACTGGTCGCAAACGCGAAGGGTTGGGGGTGGTACCCTTCGCGAACGCGATCTGTCTCACGCGAACGCGATAGTCTAAGGGACTTGGGGGAGGGGAGTCATGTTCTTCTACGCGAACACGTCCACTGGGTCACGAACGCGAAGGCTTGGGGGGAGCTGCCTTACGCAAACGCGTAGATAGACTCGCGAACGCGAAGGCCTTAGGCCGTTGTGCATCGCGATCGCAACAGGCCTCTCGCGAACACGATGAAGGCCTATCCAGTGACTTAAAACAGACTCTAAACACGGGTTTAAGCCATTTCTTCAACAGTTTTCAAGAACCAAACGGGTAGAGGCAATTTTCAAGAGCCATTTTTCTTTCCCAAAGTGTCGGTAAGTGATTCTAAACCATTTTCTTTCAATGGTAGAATTAGGGGTTAGGGTAGAAACTAGGAATTTCGGAAATTTGAGGATTTAGACCCCAATTTGAGGTCAGATTCCAAAACTAATTACTTATTCGGTCTCGGGGGTGAATGGGTAAAAGAATTTTGGTCCGAACCTCGGGTTTTGACCAAGCGGGCCCGGGGTCAATTTTTCGACTTTTTGGAGTAAAATTGGGAAATTTAATTTATGAAATATAATTGATTCCTTTAGCAATATTTGATATTATTGAGTCATATTTGAATAGATACGAGTGGTTTGGAGGTGAATTCCAAAGGAAAAGCTGTGATTGAGAATTAAGTGGCCGTCGGAGCGAGGTAAGTATTGTGTCTAACTTTGGCTTGATGGAATAGATATTATGTGTTCATTTGCTACGTGTTTGGTTGTTAAATACGATGTATAGGTGAGGTGACGAGCATCTATGCGTCGTTGTCGAGTCATAGCATGCGAGTGAATTTTATTCTTGTCTATTTTGTAGCCTTAAATTTTACTATCCATGCTTAGTGGATTATTTGAAATGTTGGGTGACTCATATCTGGTTTCACTGAGATTTGGTAACTTTCGAATATTGATTCAAGGTTAAGATTACATTGTGCTATTGATTATGGTCAAAATACTGGTTCTTTTCTGATACTCTTATTTATCTGTTGTTATCGATTCTGTGATTGGTGAGGAAGAGTGTAAAGCACGAAGGGTGATGCCGTGCATGCTTTATTTATATTGTGAGGAAGAGTGTAAAGCATGAAGGGTGATGCCATGCATGCTTTATTTATATTGTGAGGAAGAGTGTAAAGCACGAAGGGTGATGTCGTGTATATTATGAGAGGTTTAATGCACGAAGGGTGATGCCGTGCCGTTCTATTTATTTATTTGGTGAGGTTGAGAGTAAAAGCACGAAGGGTGATGCCATGCAGTTTTCCTTTGCTGTTTTAATTGCTCAATTCGTTTAAGGATTTTCCGTTTAATTCTGTCTTTTCATTATTCTCACTATTTATGTTATATTCCCCACCGTATGTCCCCTTCCTATTATTTCTGCATTATTTCGTTATTTACTATTGATGCCACTAGCATGATTATATTGTTCAGGTTATATGTGGGTGTCTTGTCCTAGCCTCATCACTACTCGCCGATGTTAGGCTCGACACTTACCAGTATATGGGGTCGGTTGTACTGATGCTGCACTCTGCACTTTCTATGCAGATTTTGATACCGGCTCAGGTTGATCGAGATTTCCTATTGGTCCGCTGTCCGGAGACTCAAGGTAGATCTGTCGGCATTCGCAGACCTTGAAGTCCCCGTCTATCTTTTATGTCCTACTGTTTTCTTTCTTTCAGATAGTTGTATTTCTTTCAGACTATTACTTGTAGTAAATTCTAGAATGCTCGTGAATTGTGACTCCAGATCCGGGTGGTAGTAATTAATACAGTTTTATGATTTTCCGCACTTATTATATTTCATCTTAGTTAGTTATTGTTATTTACTGAATGGAAATAAGAAATTGGTTTAACAATTTTCTAACGTTGGATTGCCTAGCAAGTGAAATGTTAGGCACCATCACGGTCCCATCGGTGGAAAATTTCGGGTCGTGACAATTGATGAAGGTGTCACACATCGTACTGGGGCGGAATGTATGAAATGGAGACTCGCTTCCAGGGTTTTGTGTGACAAGAAGGTGCCACCGAAACTTAAAGGTAAGTTTTACAGCGTGGTGGCCAAACCAATGATGTTGTATGAGGCTGAGTGTTGGCCAGTCAAGATAGCTCATGTCTAGAAGATGAAGGTAGCAGAGATGAGGATGTTGAGATGTGTAACGACCTGACTTGTCGTTTTAAGTATTTACGCGTCGTTCAACGATTTATGGTCATGAGCAACTTTGTGATGCGTATTATGACTTGCATGTGTGGTCGAGTTTGGTTTTCAGATGATTCAGGATTAAATTGAAAGAACAATTCTCATTTTTGAAGCTTAAATGAAAAGTGTTGACCAGAGTTAGACTTTTGAGCAAACGACCCCGGAATGAAATTTTGATGATGTCAATAGCTTTGTATGGTGATTTTGGACTTAGGCGTATGTCCGGATTTGGATTTGGAAGTCCGTAGGACAATTTGATGCATTTTGGCGAAAGTTTAAAAATGGAAGATTTTTAGAAAGTTTGATCGGGAGTTGACTTTATTGATATCGGAGTTGAAATTTGATTCTAGAAAATGGAATAGATCCATTATGTCATTTATGACTTATGTACAAAATTTGAAGTCATTCCGGATTGATTTGATACGTTTCGGCACAAAATATAAAAGTTGGAAGATTTGAAAACTCATAATTCGATGTGCGATTCGTAATTTCGGCGTCGTTTTGACGTGGTTTAAAGACTTGACTAAGTTTGTATTGTAATTTGGAACATGTTGGTGTATTTGGTTGAGGTCCCGGGGGCCTCGAGCGAGTTTTGGATGGTTAAACGGACCAAAATTGTGCTTGAAGGAATTCTGGAATTTTTCCAGTTCTGGTGCAATCGCACCTGCGATGGAAATGGTCGCAGGTGTGCGATCACAAAAGCAACAAAATAGTCACAGATGCAGCCTGGACTGGAATGGGCAGAGGTCGCAGGTGCGATGAATTTTCCGCACCTGCGTGACCACATAAGCAGAAGCTCTTCCGCAGGTGCGAGAGGGCAGTGGCATGTGGACGTCGCAGAAGCGAGAATTTTCTCGCAAAAGCGAGCTCGCAGGTGTGACAAATGTATCCGCAGGTGCAAAACTGGGCAGAAACATAAGGATTGAACTTGGTCATTTTTCCATTTTCGTTTTGGATTTTTGGAGCTCGGATTTAGGCGATTCTGGAGGGATTTTTTACAAGCTTGGTTGGGGTAAGTTTTCTATATCCTAAAGTGTTTATATTTCATGAATCTATGATTATAGTCATCGTTTAATTCTGATTTTAATGGAAGAAATCAAGATTTTCGCAAAATCTTTCAAAAACGAAATTTCAAGATTTAGAGGATGATTTGTTATTGGAATTCGATAAAATTTGTATGGTTGAACTCGTATCGGAATGGGTGTTCGGATTTTATGAAAATTATGTCGGGTTCCGAGAGGCGGGCCCCACATTGACTTTTGTTGACTTTTTGGAATAAATATTTAAGTCGACGTATTATTATTCGGAATTATTTACAATGAATTTTAATGAAGTTATATAACTAATTTGGATAGATTTGAGCGGTCTGGAGGTTAATTCAAGCAAGAAGGCAATTTTGGAATATCAGCATAACTTCAAAAAGTTAAGTGTCTTGCCTAACCTTGAGTGGGGGAATTACCCCTTAGGCATCGAGTCTTATGTGCTATTTGTGAAATGTGAAAAGCCGTGTACGAGAGGTGATGAGTACGTACTTGGGCTATATGTGCAAAATTTATTGAATTTAAGTCTTGGGCATATTGTGTAGTAAATTGGATAATTGTTGGCGTTTATTTAATCATCTATTTGCCATGCCTCAATTCGCATTTATTGATTTTGTTTTTATATGACGATTTGATGTGAATGTTACCTGTATATTTATGTGAATTCTATGAGTTTGATGGTTTGATATTTCTGTAATTTAATTTCATTATGGATTTTTTCTCTGCAAATAATTAATTAAACGAGTTTAAAAAGAAGTGTTAATATAATTATCAAAATTTTGATTAATGAAAGTGTTGCCCTATGCTGATTATTTTCTATTCTGTTGATTGTTTTTGAAGTTTTATATACATTGTGTGGAGCCTTGGGCTATTTGTTGTGAAATTAATTGATTTGTTATATCTTTGAAATTGGTTGTGGCCATTGGGCAAATTGTGATATGAATTGATTTTTGTTATGTTGCCGTGATAATATATTATGTGTAAATTGTTGAGTTATTATTTTTAGGATATAAGGGTGGCATTCTACTGTTGATATTATGTGGGTATAAGGGTGATATTTCACTGTTGTTATGTGTGTTGAGATATTATCTAGACGAAGTGATAAGGGTGACTATAGGAGAGATACGGGTGATAATATGAGCGATAAGGGTGGCTATTGATATTGTCAGGGCGGAGGGATAAGAGAGGCTATTATAGGAGTGATAAGGGTGGCTATAGGAGAGATAAGGGTGGCTATTGTTAGGGATGATATATGATGATGTGGAGTTATTGTGTTGGTAATTTTCATGTGATGTTGGGGCATTCCTTGTGTTTATTTTTATATCTTGTGCAACTTGTCTTGTTGTTTCGGTAAACTTGATAATAGCCTAATTTATGTTGAAATTGTGAGCCTGTGGCTATTGCCGGGCAGGTAATGTTATATGGGATCGGGTTGCACGCCGCAACAGATATGACACGTGGGCACGAGGTGCCGGAAAAAATATGATGATTTTATTATTGGCACGTGAACTGTTCGTGCAGCTTTATGTAATGACCCGACTAGTTGTTTGAGCTCTAGCACGTCATTCGGCAGTTTGTGGCCTTGGGTAGCTTCACTTCGGGTATTATCACTTGTGCGTGTGGTCGAAATTGCAATTCGGGAAGTTCGGGGTTGATTTGGAGAGAAAATTCTAATTTTAGAAGATTTAAGTTGGAGGAGTTGGCTTAGGGTTGATTTTTGAGTAAACGACCCTGAAATCGGGATTTGAAGGTTCCAACAGGTTTGTATGATGATTTTGGACTTGGGCGTATGTCCGGAGCGGGTTTTGGATGACTCGGGAGTGTTTCGGCGCCTATTATGGAAGTTGGCATTTTGGAAGAATTTCATAAGTTTGAGTTGAAGTGTATTTCAATGATATCGACGTCCGTTTGGGATTTCGAGTTTGGGAATAGATCTGTATGGTGATTCTGGTATTGGGAGCGCGTCTGGAAGTGGATTTTGAGGTCTGTAGGTCATTTCGGGGTCATTTGGCGGAAGTTAGAAATTTGTAGGGGTTTTGAGAAGTTTGACCGAGAGTGGACTTTTTGATATCGGGGTCGAATTCCGATCCCGAAAGTTGGAGTAGGTCCGCAATGTCAATTATAACTTGTGTTCAAAATTTAAGGTCAATCGGGCGTGATTTGATAGGTTTCGGCATCGATTGTAGAAGTTTGAAGTTTCAAAGTTCATTAAGTTTGAATTGGAAGGTGATTCATATTTTTAGCGTTGTTTGATGTGATTTAAAGGCTCGAACAAGTCCGTTTTATGATTTCAAACTTGATGGTATGTTTGGACGGGGCTTTGGGGGTCCCGATGCCGTTCGGACGATGCGCGGATTGAGTTGGAAACTAAAAAGAGCTGCTGGTTGCATCAGTTCTGGTGTAACCGCACCTGTGAGCTTTGGGCCGCTGGTGCGAGCCCGCAGATGAAAGGGTTCGGTCACAGAATCAGCTCTGAAGCGTTGGTCCAGGGACCGCAGGTGCAGAATTTTGTGCGTATCCGCGAATGCGCATATGTGAGGAGGAAAGGCGTAGGTGCGGGACTGGGCGCAGAAGCGGCACTCTTGCTGCAGAAGCGGGCTCCCTCTGCAGATGCGGCCCTCCCTAGGCTTGAAGGCCTCTGCAAAAGAGGACCAAGCACCACAGGTGCGGTACCGCAAATACGTCAACGCACCGCAGGTGCGAAGATCGCTGGGCAGTGATGTTTTTATAAAACGGGGGTTTGGCTCATTTTCACCTCATTTCGTCCATGGGAGCCGATTGTGGAACATTTTTGGAGTGCCATCTTCATCAACTATAATGGGGTAAGTGATTTCTTTACATTGTGAGTTAAATACATGGTTTTTATATGGATTCAAGCATGAAAATTTGTTGAAATTTGGGATTTTGAAGAAAACCCTAGAAATTGGTATTCTTGGATTTTGATCTCGAATTTGAGCATGAAATTGGGAATAAATTATATATTTGATTTCCTAGTGCTACGGGTAGTGTTTGTCTTCGAAAATTTTCGGAATCCGGGCACGTGGGCCCGAGGGTTGCTTTATCGATTTTTCGAGCGGAGTCTGAAATTGTTATAAATTTATTAATTATGAGTATTAGAGTTCATTTTGATTGGGTTGCATCTTAATTGACTAGTTTTGGAGCGACATGCATCAGTTTGAGGTGTTAGAGGGCTTTGGAGCCGGTTATGGAATTTCGGAGCGAGGTAAGTCTCATGTCTAACTCTGCGAGGGGGAAATTACCCCTAGGCGTTGCATATTGATATGTGATACTTGTTGTGGGGGTTACGTACGCGCGAGGTGACGAGAGCCCGTACGTAGTTACATTCATGTTATTGTCCTGGTAGGCTTAGGTTCATATCATGCTATAGCTGTACTATTTGAGAAGTTTCTCAACTATTAAATTCCTCTGTTTACATTACTACTTGAGACTAGACTTGTTATTGTAGAGACTTCACGAGTTCATGATTAGTCACCGAGTAATTCTACTCCGCTTACGGTATGTTTCCGCGATATATATACTTCATTGAAAGGTTTTTGTAAAAGAAATTACAACTCACACGTTTATTCGTAAGTGGGGTCAAGGACCCGTCAAAGCTTCTCACTCTTATGGGATCGGGCCGTTCGCCTCGACAGGGAATTGTATTTCACTCTTATGGGATCGGGTCGTTCGCCTCGGCAGGATTTATGTACCATACTCTCATGGGAGCGGGTTGTTTGCCTCGACAGTTTAATATATGTATCTATGGTTTGCGCCGTTCGAACCCTTAGCAGTACACAACTTAAATTTTATGTTGGATCGGGCCGTACGCCTCGACATTTCATATATCATATCCTCATGGACTCATGCATAATATTTGTCAAAAATCCAGTATATCTATGAGTTTTCCCGATTTGAGTTATGACGATCTATTTGATGAGATCCACTATATATGTATATATGCTCCGGTTAAGGAGGGAATTTCTAATAGAGAGCTTGATTTCCTCGTAAAGAAGGGGAATTTGTATCACGTGATTTATTACTTGTTTGCCTCATTTATTTACTCTGCCTCATACTTAGTTATCTCTTCACTGTACTTGATATTATTGGACCACTAGTGAGTGTCTATGTCGATCCCTCGTCACTACTCCTCCGGTGTTAGGCTAGATACTTAATGGGTATACGTTGATTACGTACTCATGCTACACTTACTGCTAATTTTTGTGCAGGTACATACGTGACTAGTGGCCTTGTGAGAGTCTAGTAGAGTCTTGCGGATCGGTACAGAGACGTCTGTACTTATCTTCGAGAGGCTATTAGGATCACTTCCCTTCCTGATTCCTCATCGTGCGAATTGATTCTTTTGAGGCTTGTACATTTATTTCTTTCCTATTCAATCTTATGCGACGTGAAGTACTTGTTATAGATTGAGAATCGAGGAATTGTCATGGTGCTACAGAGGTGATTCAGGATGTCTCTGCCTGTTGATTGGGCTATTACCGTCGACTTGCAGAAGGTCGTCCTGTCGTTTCAGCTCAGCATCAATATTTCCTATGGTTTTGAGATTTGGCATTAATTGTTATAACGATTCGTGTATTGTTATCGCACCGTGTTTGTGTAATGGTAGGATGCTTGTCTATGCGTCGAGGCAATGAATAACTTTAAAGGAGGTTTTACTTAGTGTATGATTCATAGATTCAGTATTTTATTTCCAGCGGAGGATAGGCAATCAGACTGAGAATGTTCAGGTTTGGGTTGATGGAGTGACGAGACTTGGTATTTTCGAGCGTGGTGGAATTTTCATCTGTGATGTGGTGTCATCATCCGTTTTGAACGTGCTAAGGTTCGCCGATGTTATAGTCTTCTTCAATTTGCCTTCGAGGCAGGGTGTTGTGAAATGGTGCCTGAGATGCGATTGTCAGAGATAACGGAGTGTAGCAATTTCATAATCGAATTGGTACTTCTAGTATTGATGGATCGAGAAAGATGATCTTCTAAGAGGTTTAGAGTTTGGGGCAACAATTGGGCAGCGAAGGACGAGGGTTTGACCAAAGTGGGAGAGTGGCAGAATAGCATATGGGTTCTGTAGTAGGATAGCCACACGCCTTGAGGGAAGCTTAGAGCAATTTGGGAATCGTGATGGGCAGTGACTAGGACCATGGATTTTATTTAGATGCAACATGACTTCGAGTTTGGAATGTGTTGCTAGACTTTTAGATGATGTCAATAGGGAAGAAGGAACCTCGGCGGGTTCTAGGGTTATGTAATTGTAGCTTCAAGCTAAGTGGGAGAGCCCCACCCTCTATGATTGGATTGCGTAGTTGTCAACTTGTACGATTTTTGGTTATCGGTGTATTGATGGGTTATTACTACTAAGGAAAGAAAACATCAGTGGTAACTTGAGCAAAGAATTTGAGGAATGTGTACTATCTTTGACCTTATCGGTTCATGTTAAGGTTTTGGGAAGACCCAGAGTCTATGCTTCGTGTGGATATGATGTATAAGGAGAAGAATTCAGCCGGTTACCTCTTTGATAGGGTGTTCATTTGCTAGCAGGGCCTTGGAGTTTGATTATATTCAGGGACAAGTTAGAGTGGGTGACTCTGAACAATGGTCCTAGTAGGTTCAAAATTTAAGGTGCGGTGCCTAAGGATTTCGAGTCCGTGGTATGGTTAAGTATCGAGTTTTGGCAGCGGATTATGGAAAAAGGGAATTGGATTGTTCTATGTTGTCTACAGTCTTCGGTGCAGCATTTGAGGAATGGGAGAAAATAACTTCGGATCCATAGAGGGATTTTCAGAATGGGTGTACCAGTTGAAGATGAGAATATGCGCATAAGAAGGGTATGAGATGGTTCGTGGGTTTTGAAGACAACGTGACCTCGTGAAATAAGGTCACTCAGGATGAGTGCGGAATTGGGTTCATGATGTTTTGAATGAAGCTATTATTATTCCTAAGGCAAGTCCAAAGTAAATTAGAAGAAGTCGGATTCGGTTAGCAATGGTTGAATTGGCATGATAGTGGCAATGATAAGTTCCTTCAGCGTGTTAAGTGTACATGTATTTGTGGCGGTACGTGCGAGGCTTGACGGCCGCCATAATTGATCGTATTTGGAGGCATTCGAGTATTATGGCATGTTATGTGTATATGATGCCCGGAAGAATTATGGTGGTTTAGACCACCACTCGAGGTTTGTATTTTCTGCGGTTATGGGAATTCAGTCACATGTGGCAATGGTTCTCCTGGAATGAGTTAAGTGAAAAGTTTTTATATGATGAAGTGTGTACCCTATTGGTGGTTCAGGAGTTATGATGCAATTCTTGTACTCTTGCGTATTGATATGTTAGGTGCAGTGAGCGGCATGGGAATTGGAAGTTGAGGATCAAGGTTGAAGTTGATGTCGACAAGAATGTCACGAGCTTTGATAAGCAGGGAAGAATTCAGATGTTTAGAGTAAGCTGGTATTATCCTTAGCGTCACCTGAGATCGGTGTCCTGTGTAAGAGGCTTTGTGTACTGATTTGTAGCTTCTTGATTTGCTTTACAACATTAGTGTGACCGGTGGTATGGATGTGCAGACTTGTTACCTGGTGCGGAGGGTCGTGGGAGTGTATCCCACAGGAAGATTGTATAAGTGTGACATGTAGTCACTTGATTGGTTAAAGATTTAAAACAAAGTATGGATATTGTGGTACTATCGCTAATATGGGAATTTATGCCTGAAGGGCGCTCAGTTTATTTGGTTGTGGAATGTGGAAGTTTGTTCCGGATTTGACGGTTGTTCTTTTGTGTCGTTGAATAGGTCATTGTGGGTCCTTGAGGGGCTATTTAGCCAAGCATGGTATGTTCAGAATCGGTTTGAGGTCCGTAGATGGATCTAAATGTGAATGTGGGCTCTATATCAGACAGGATGTGCTCATCTCAGCATAGCGTTGTTTTCGGAAGGGTATTCGGGCCTTGGATGTTATTTTTGTCGTCAGATATTCCGTGTAATCTATATTATACCAAGTAGGTTGTGAGGTGGTTTGATTATTCACACTCGTATTGAGGTCTCGTATGGTTTGTGGTATTATGTGAGCAGTATGGCTCTCGAGATACAGATCATATATCGCACCTTAGTTGTGCTTGAGTTTTGTAGCGCGTGACGCTACCCGTCTCCCCAGGATTTGTATTATGCACTTGGCGTGCTTATGGTTGATATTCGGGAATTTCGTGAGTATAAGCATTACGGCTCGATGTGTGTTTTCTTTAGATTATTATGTGTGGATCGGGTGGCACGCCGCCACGGGTATATGGTTGGATCGGGTGGCACGCTGTAAGGACCCGTAAAAATTTAAACCAAAAACTCGGGGTTTCATGGTGCCAAGATAGATTCCTACGTACGGTTCAGACTTTTTGAGTTGAACAGTACCCTACAGACTAAGAGGAAAATGTTTTGCAAATGAACGCATTTCTGCGGCCCATTATGCGGCCGCATAATCACTTTACGGACCGCATAATGGCCGCAGAGTGAAGCAGTATATTTGGCCAACTTGAGGTCAGTTTTTCGATCGATTATGCGATCGCATAATCGATATGCGGACCGCATATCGATCGCATAACCCCTCATGGGTTTTTGCGGAGGGAGTTCTGCGGTGCATTATGCGACCGCATACTACCTGGGCCCCTGAATGCCATTTCTGCGGTCACTTTGCGGACCGTATAACCATTATGCGGTCGCATATGCGACCGCAGACCTGTGTCGGGGCACCATTTTTCTTACTTTAAAACCCGACCCCCATTCTGTTAAAACGCCCATTTAGTCTATTTTGAAGCTCATTTCTGAGATTTCTAGTGTGAGAGAGAGAGGGTTCTAGAGGGAGGGCCTAATTCCCATCAATTAATCTTCAACCATCACCCAAAGCTTGGAAATATTCAAGTAGAGTACCAAATTCTTCATTCAAAAAGGTAAGACTTCATCACCCCAACTCTTAATTTCAAACATAGCTATAATGGGGTATTAATAAGATGATCCATGGGTGTGAGGGTTGTTTATCTTGTATGCATGTGATAAAGTGTGTGGAAAAAATAAGAAGTGAACTAGAACCATGAACGCTTTCCTAATTTTGGGTTCAATTTGTATATTGCTAAAATAGATTGAGGTTGCTAAGGGTTCCAGAAAATTGTAGAGTCTAAAGAAGCACAATTGAGGTATGTATGGCTAACTCTTTTCTTCCTAGAATCGAACTCCTGGTGTCCGAATAATTGGTGTAAGTTCCGACTTGATCTTACTAGAATTGTTTGCCTTAATGTGTTGGGTTGAAAGATTCATGTTCCCTAATTATTTTAGGTGTTTACCATGTCATCATGCTATTTGAGAATGTAACTATGATTTGTTCCAAGCTCCTTCCCTTATGTGTGCAATGCCTTATGTGATGGTACTTATCGACATGAATGATGACGTTATTTGAACGAATAAAAAGGGAAAAACTTGAATTGTAAAATGTGCCCAAGTGCCAAGAACTACTTAATAAATGAGGCTGTTTGTCCCATGTAACGAAAGATGGGAAAGAGATGTGAATTGAGTGAGGAATTGAAAGAGGTTATGTCTCAAGTGAGATGGCTTAGCCGATCGGGCCGAGATCGGATGCCATGCTGTACACATGGTGGCATTTGTGTTGGAATTATTGATTTACATTGTGGATATGGATATGTCTCACTTGAGATGGCTTAGCCGGTCGGGCCGAGACCGGACTCCGTGTAAAAATCACAGTGGCATTATGGGTTGTGGCTTTGGCACTAAAGATTATTAACCTAAAAAGATGGAAAGATTGAATTGGAAATTATGTGATCCTTACTTGGTGTTTCCTTGTATTTCTGTGAAGTACTTATTGATTTTTATGACTGCCTTCTCTTTGTTTCACTGTTCTCTACTAAGATTGGTGTTTACCTTACATACTAGTACTATTCGACAGTACTAACGTCCCTTTTGCCGGGGGCGCTACATCTTTGAATGGATGTAGGTGGTTCCATCGCAGATAGCGCTGATCGCAGATAGTGGTGTTCTCCCTCACACTCATCACAGTAGTTTTGGTGAGCCCCATTTCTTCCTGGGGTCAAGTAGTCCTTCTTTTGTATAAATTTTCATATTTTGAGGTATAGCTGGGGCCTTGTTGCCGGCATTGTCATGTTGCTCTTTTGTACCCTTAGAGGCTTCGTAGACGTTTATGTGGGTCATGTATGTATGTTGGGGTGGTCGTTGGATCGAGTTGTGTTTTGGAAACTCAACTATGGCATAATGCACGTATATAAGGAAAAAAATGAACTAGCAACGTTTATATATTTATATAATTGATCTCTACCCTGTTTTACAAATGGTGATCCGTTCCCTTTTTGGATTATGAATGAGTCGGGTAGGAAAGGTTCAATAGGCTTGCTCAACCGGGTTCACTCGGTTGAGCGCCGGTCGCGCTCGCCGAAATTGGGGCGTGACTTTGGTATCAGAGCTTAAGGTTTTAAAGTATCCCATGATGTCTCGGAGCCATGTTAAGTAGAGCCCTTCTTATCGGTGTGGTTTCGACCATATCTATAATTAGGGGGCTACTTGGATATTTAAGAATGATACCGTTTATTGTTATTCTATATCGTGCGATAGAGCGGAACGTGAGGTTGTTTTCCCCTAAGTCGTGCATTATTCTAACTTTCAGTAAATGGTACCTAAGAAGAGAGCGAGAATTGGCCAACAAGCCAATACCACCCCAGGAGTGGTTGTTGATCCCTCACTTGATAATGCGAATGGGGATAATCCCCCTACTATCACACTGCCTGATTCGTGTACTCCAGAACAGAATACCCCAGTTCCTACACCCACGGAGGGTGCCACAATCCCTCCCGCTGATATACCTGTTCGACCTCCAGCCCCAGCTCCTGGTCCTGGTATTTCCGATGGGGATCTTAGGGGAGCTATTCAGATGCTGACTCAGTTAGTAGCTTCCCAGGCTCAGAGGTCAAATGTTGAACCCACTTCATTTAGCTTGCAAGGGGATTCTTCTGGTTCCAGGGTAAACATGTTCCTTCAGTTAGACCCTCCAGTGTTCATAGGTACTGATCCCGGGGCAGACCCTCAGGATTTTATTGATGAGATGCATAAGACTCTCCGAGTTATGCGTGCTACAGAGATAGAAGGAGTAGAGTTGGCCTCCTATCGTCTGAAAAGGGTGGCATATTCCTGGTTTGAGATGTGGGAGGATTCCCGTGAGGTGGGGAGCCCTCTGGCGGGATGGAGTGAGTTTGCGGATGTCTTCATAGACTATTTCTTGCCTGCCGAGACTAAGGCAGCCCGTGCTGTGGGGTTTAAGACCATTAAATAGGGTAGTAAGAGTGTGTGGGAATATCACATGGAGTTCGTGCGCCTGTCAAAGTATGATGCTCATATGATGCCGACTATGGAGATTAGGGTGCGTCGATTTGTGTAGGGCCTTAGCCCTTTCGTTATTAATGAGGCTGCTATAGCTGCTCTAAATTCCGACATGAACTATAGGAAGATGGTGGCATTTTCCCAAGCTACGGAGGCTCGGAAGTTAAAGCTCAGGATGGAACAGGAAAGTAGTAGTAGGGCCCAATCAGCGGGCAACCTTAGGGATTCATTGGGAGGTGGGAGATCAGCTTTTCGGGGAGGATTATTAGGGCCGCCCCAGTCTTATGCTCAGTCTTCAGCTAGTGCCCCGCCACCAGGGCACAGTCAACAGTAGGGGAGTCGCTTTAGGCCCGATCAGGGCAGTAGGGGGTCCCACCATCAGGGCCGATCAGGAGGGAGGTTCCAGCATCAGCAGAGGGCCTCATGACCTAAGTGTGGGAAGATACATTCGGGAGTCTGCTACCTGGACATGCCAGTATGTTACAGGTGCGGGATGGGAGGTCATATTCAGAGGGAGTGTCGTGCATCCCGTCAGGGTACAAGCAGGGGCACAGCTTAGTCATCCAGTCCTGAAGTTGCTATATCTTCAGCACCCCCTCCACCTTGAGGCTCTCCATCACCCATAGGGCATGGTGCAACTAGGGGTGGTGCACAAAGTTGGGGAGGACCCAACCGATTCTATGCTATGAGTGGTCGACAGAGTGCAGAGGCTTCCCTAGATATCGTCACAGGTATATTGATTGTTCAATCTCATGATGTGTATGACCTTATTGATCCCGGATCTTTTTTGTCCTATGTTACTCCTTATGTTGCTATGAGTTTCGGGATAGAACCGGAACAGCTTCATGAGCCGTTCTCTGTATCTACTCCGGTTGGCGAGTCTATTATGGCCGCACGGGTTTATAAGGATTGTGTTGTCACGGTGCGTGGTCGGGATACCATGGTCTATAATGGGAATGGATTGGCTTTATTCATGTTTTGCCAAACTCGATTGCCGAGCCAGAATCATGAGGCTTGAGTTTCCTAACGAGCCAGCTGTTGAATGGGAGGGGAATAATGTTATGCCAAAAGGTAGGTTTATTTCTCACCTTAAGGCCACGAAGATGATCAGGAAGGGGTGTATTTATCATTTTGTCCGAGTTACGGACACCACTGCTGAGGTGCCTACCCTTGAATCTGTACCAATTATGAATGAATTCCCCGATGTATTTCCGGATGAGCTCCCTGGAATTCCTCCACACACGGAGATTGATTTTGGGATTGATATGATGCCGGGCACGACACCTATATCCATTCCACCTTATAGAATGGCGCCGACAGAATTAAAAGAGCTAAAGGAGCAACTAGGGGATTTGCTAGAGAAAGGTTTCATCCGACCGAGTGTGTCACCTTGAAGCACACCGGTTCTCTTTTTCAGAAAGAAAGATGGATCGCTGCGGATGTGTATTGATTACCGGCAACTCAACAAAGTCACAATCAAAAACAAATACCCATTGCCTAGAATAGATGATTTGTTTGATCAATTACAAGGTGCTAAGTTCTTCTCCAAAATTGATTTGCGGTCCGGGTACCATCAATTGAAGGTAAGGGAGTAGGATATTTTGAAAACAACTTTTAGAACTTTGAATTTTTTGTAATGTCTTTCGGGCTAACAAATGCCCCGGCAGCTTTCATGGATCTTATGAATCAAGTCTTCCAGCCGTTCCTCGACTCCTTTATGATAGTATTCATTGACGACATCCTTGTGTATTCACGAAGTCGAGATGATCACGCCGATCACCTCAGGGCAGTTCTGCAAACTCTTCATCCACACCAATTGTATGCAAAGTTCTCGAAATGTGAATTTTGGCTTGAATCTGTTACATTCTTGGATCATGTCGTCTCCGGAAAAGGAATTAAGGTTGATCCTCAAAATATTGCAACAGTGAATGATTGGCCTAGACCTACTACTCCAATAGAGATTCGCAGTTTCTTGGGTTTGATCGGGTATTATAGGAGGTTCGTGGAGGGGTTCTCCACTCTTGCCTCTCCATTGACTAAATTGACGCAGAAGGCAGTTAAGTTCCAGTGGTCCGATGCTTGTGAAAGGAGCTTCCAGGAATTGAAATCAAGATTGACTTAGGTGCCGGTATTGACCCTGCCAGAGGGTACCGAGGGGTTTGTGGTATATTGCGATGCTTCAAGGATCGGTCTTGGGTGTGTATTAATGCAACATGGTAAGGTTATAGCATATGCATCAAGGCAACTTAAGAATCATGAAAAGAACTATCCAACTCATGACTTAGAGCTTGCGACAGTGGTTTTTGCATTAAAAATTTGGCGTCATTATTTGTATGGAGTCCATGTAGATGTATTCACGGACCACAAGAGTCTTCAGTACATTTTTAAGCAAAAGGAATTGAACTTAAGGCAGAGAAGGTGGCTTGAATTGCTCAAATATTATGATATCGACATTTTGTATCATCCGGGGAAAGCTAATGTGGTGGTGGATGCTCTTAGTCGGAAATCTATGGGTAGTTTGGCTCACTTGGAGGCATGTCAAAGGCCCTTGGCCCAGGAGGTTCACCAGTTGGCCAGTTTGGGAGTTTGTCTTACGGACTCTAATGAAGGGGGAGTGATTGTGCGGAATAGGGCGGAATCATCGCTTGTGACGGAGTCAAGGAAAAGCAATACAATGATCCGGTGTTGGTGCAGCTGAAGGAAGGGATTCATAAACATTAGACTATGGCTTTTTCTCTTGGCATGGATGACGGTACATTACGGTACCAAGGACGACTATGTGTTCCAAACGTAGATGGTCTTTGGGAAAGAATCATGGCTGGAGTTCATACTTCTAGATATTTCGTGCACCCAGGAGCTCATGGATGACGATACATTATGGTACCAAACGTAGATGTTCTACTATTTCTAATGTGAGAATTTATACCTGAATGGTGCTCGGTTCATTTGGTTGTGGAATGTGGAAGTTTGTTCCGGATTTGACAGTTGTTCTTATGTATCATTGAATAGGTCATTGTGGGTCCTTGAGGGGATATTTAGCCAAGCATGGTATATTCAGAATCGGTTTGAGTTCCGTAGATGGATCTAAATGTGAATGCGGGCTCTATATCAGGCCGGATGTGCTCTTCTCAGCATAGCGTTATTTTCGGAAGGGTCTTCGGGCCTTGGATGTTATTTCTGTCGTCAGATATTCCGTGTAATCTATATTATACCAGGTGGGTTATGAGGTGGTTTGATTATTCACACTCGTATTGAGGTCCCGTATGGTTTGTGGTATTATGTGAGCAGGATGGCTCTCGAGATGCAGATCATATATCGCACCTTAGTTGTGCTTGAGTTTTGTAGCGCGTGACGCTACCCGTCTCCCCAGGATTTGTATTATGCACTTGGCGTGCTTATGGTTGATATTCGGGCATTTCGTGAGTATAAGCATTACGACTCGATTTGTGTTTTCTTTAGATTATTATGTGTGGATCGGGTGGCACGCCGCCATGGGTATATGGTTGGATCGGGTGGCATGCTGTAAGGACCCGTAAAAATTTAAACCAAAAACTCGGGGTTTCGTGGTGCCAAGATAGATTCTTGCGTACGGTTCGGACTTTTTGAGTTGAACAGTACCCTACAGACTGAGAGGAAACTATTTCGCAAATGAACGCATTTCTGCGGCCCATTATGCGGCCATATAATCACTCTGCAGACCGCATAATGGCCGCAGAGTGAAGAAGTAAATTTGGCCAACTTGAGGTCAGTTTTGCGGTCGATTATGCGACCGCATAATCGATATGCAGACCGCATAATCAATATGCAGACCATATATCGATCGCATAACCCCTCTTGGGTTTTTGCGGAGGGAGTTCTGCGGTGCATTATGCGACCGCAGAATGAGTATGCGGACCGCATACTGGTCGCATACCTGGGCCGTAAGTTCAGGCCCCTGAAGGCCATTTCTGGATCACTTTGCGGACCGCATAACCATTATGCGGTCGCATATGCGACCGCGGACCTGTGTCGGGGCACCATTTTTCTTAATTTAAAACCCGACCCCCATTCCGTTAAAACACCCATTTAGTCTATTTTGAAGCTCATTTCTGAGATTTCTAGTGTGTGAGAGAGAGGGTTCTAGAGGGAGGGCCTAATTCCCATCAATTAATCTTAGACCATCACCCAAAGCTTAGAAATATTCAAATAGAGTACCAAATTCTTCATCCAAAAAGGTAAGACTTCATCACCCCAGCTCTTAATTTCAAACATAGCTATAATGGGGTATTAATAAGATGATCCATGGGTGTGGGGGTTGTTTATCTTGCATGCATGTGATAAAGTGTGTGAGAAAAATAAGAAGTGAACTAGAACCATGAACGCTTTCCTAATTTTGGGTTCAATTTGTATATTGCTAAAATAGATTGAGGTTGCTAAAGGTTCCGAAAAATTGTAGAGTCTAAAGAAGCACAATTGAGGTATGTATAGCTAACTCTTTTCTTCCTAGAATCGAACTCCTGGTGTCCGAATAATTGGTGTAAGTTACGACTTGATCTTACTAAAATTGTTTGCCTTAATGTGCTGGGTTGAAAGATTCATGTTCCCTAATTATTTTAGGTGTTTACCATGTCATCATGCTATTTGAGAATGTAACTATGATTTGTTCCAAGCTCCTTCCTTTATGTGTGCAATGCCTTATGTGATGGTACTTATCGACATGAATGATGACGTTATTTGAATGAATAAGAAGGGAAAAACTTGAATTGTAAAATGTGACCAAGTGCCAAGAACTACTTAATAAATGAGGCTGTTTGTGCCATGTAATGGAAGATGGGAAAGAGATGTGAATTGAGTGAGCAATTGAAAGAGGTTATGTCTCAAGTGAGATGGCTTAGCCGATCGGGCCGAGATCGGACGCCATGTTGTACACATGGTGGCATTTGTGTTGGAATTATTGATTTACATTGTGGATATGGATATGTCTCACTTGAGATGGCTTAGCCGGTCGGGCCGAGACCGGACTCCGTGTAAAAATCACAGTGGCATTATGGGTTGTGGCTTTGGCACTAAAGATTATTAACCTAAAAAGATGGAAAGATTGAATTGGAAATTATGTAATCCTTACTTGGTGTTTCCTTGTATTTCTGTGAAGTACTTATTGATTTTTATGACTGTCTTCTCTTTGTTTCACTGTTCATTCTACTAAAATTGGTGTTTGCCTTACATACTAGTACTATTCGATAGTACTGGCGTCCCTTTTGCCGGGGGCGCTACATCTTTGAATGGTTGTAGGTGGTTCCATCGCAGATAGTGCTGATTGCAGATAGTGGTGTTCTCCCTCACACTCATCACAGCAGTCTTAGTAAGCCTCATTTCTTCCTGGGGTCAAGTAGTCCTTCTTTTGTATAAGTTTTCATATTTTGAGGTATAGCCGGGGCCTTGTTGCCAACATTGTCATGTTGCTCTTTTGTACCCTTAGAGGCTCCGTAGACGTTTATGTGGGTCATGTATGTATGTTGGGGTGGTCGTTGGATCGAGTTGTGTTCTGGAAACTCAACTATGGCATAATGCACGTATATAAGGAAAATAATGAACTAGCAACGTTTATATATTTATATAATTGATCTCTCCCCTGTTTTACAAATGGTGATGCGTTCCCTTTTTGGATTATGAATGAGTCAGGTAGGAAAGGTTCAATAGGCTTTCTCGACCGGGTTCACTCGATTGAGCGCCGGTCGCACTCCCCGAGGTTGGGGCATAGCACACACCACCACGGATATGTTGTTTGGATCGGGTGGCCCGCCGCCACGGGTATCATGGTTTGATCGGGTTGCATGCTCAACGGTATCATGTGTGGATCAGGTTGCACTTCGCAACAGTATGATATTGAGTACAGTTTCCCATAGCTATTATTTTGTGTTTTGCTTCTCGCTTCCTGAGGAAGGTTCATAATATCTTTTCGGTTGTTTAACTTAGTTACGTGGGTTGAGTAGTTCTTTCCAGAGTTCGTTTTTCCTTATGTATCACATTCGAGTTTGTGGCTTGTTGGCACATTGTGGAATCATATGAGACTTTTGGTAGTGATTGTGGTGGCTTATTACCGGAACGACTTATACTGGGTGAGGTGAGATTTTTGGACGTGGGATCAGTGCAATTAGATTTATATGAAGCATATTAAAGAGTAAATATTGTTATTCAGTCTACAATGAGGTAATGGTTCTTGTCGGGAGGAAAGACTCCATAAATTGTGATTCAGTAGGTGGTTATGAGTTCTACACATCTTCTCTGTCGTGGAAGTATTGTGAGAGTTAAAGCAAGGCTTAATTGGTCATGAGGTACACCACGGGCTTCAGGTCAGTGGAAATTTTAGTTGTTGTGCCTTGGAAAGATTGCCTTAGGCAAATGAGTTACGCGGTGCATGGTAAGAATTCAATAAGGGTATACAATCATGTGTTGGTACATCAGGTAGTGATGGATACGGTGTTCGTATGTTGGAAACAGACCTGGTAGAGAATTTCAGATGTTGGAATTTTGCTCTAAGGCTTATTTGCCTAAATAAAGGGGAGGATCTTCAGATTTGCTCGAGCCAATGTGCTCAGCTGGGTTGTGGTAGTACGGGTAGGTGCACAAGGTGTTAAACAGAGATTTCAGACAACTCCAGAGCAGTTATTAGCACATTCGAGGATGAACTTATGTTTAAGTAGGAGAGAATGTAATAACCTGACCGGTTGTTTTGAGCTCTAGCACATCATTTGGCAGTTTGAGGCGTTGAGTAGCTTCACTTCGGGTATTATGACTTGTGCGTGTGGTCGAAATTGAAATTCGAGAAGTTCAGGGTTGATTTGGAGAGAAAATTCTAATTTTAGAAGCTTTAAGTTGGAGGAGTTGGCTCAGGGTTGATTTTTGAGAAAATGACCTCGAAATCAGGATTTGAAGGTTCCAGCAGGTTTGTATGATGATTTTGGACTTGGGCGTATGTCCGGAGTGGGTTTTGGATGACCCGAGAGTGTTTCGGTGCCTATTATGGAAGTTGGCATTTTGGAAGAATTTCATAAGTTTGAGTTGAAGTGCATTTCAATGATATCGATGTTCGTTTGGGATTCCGAGTCTGAGAATAGCTCCGTATGGTGATTCTGGTATTGGGAGCGCATCCGGAAGTGGATTTGGAGGTCCGTAGGTCATTTCGGGGTAATTTGGCAGAAGTTAGAAATTTGAAGGGTTTTTGAGAAGTTTGACCATGAGTGGACTTTTTGATATCGGGGTCGGATTTCGATCACCGGAAGTTGGAGTAGGTCCACAATATCAATTATGAATCGTGTGCAAAATTTGAGGTCAATCAGACGTGATTTGATAGGTTTCGGCATCGATTGTAGAAGTTTGAAGTTTCAAAGTTCATTAAGTTTGAATTGGAAGGTGATTCGTATTTTTAGCGTTGTTTGATGTGATTTAAAGGCTCGAACAAGTCCGTTTTATTATTTCAAATTTGATGGAATGTTTGGACGGGGCCTCGGGGGCCCCGATGCCGTTCGGACGATGTGCGAATTGAGTTGGAAACTCAAAGGGGCTGCTGGTTGCATCAGTTATGGTGTAACCGCACCTGCGAGTTTTGGGCCACAGGTGTGAGCCCGCAGGTGCAAGGGTTCGGTCGCAGAAGCGGCTCTGAAGCATTTGGCCAGGGACCGCTGATCGGTGCCAAACCTACACCACTATTGAGTAGTGAGGATGGTCGATGCAGTTTTACCTAACAAGGTTGAGATCGATTTCCACAGGGAGTTAATTGATTTGGAATTAGGTATTTATCTAAATCTAGATGTGTGTGTTGTTCCTAATTGCACTTCCAAACATGATGATGTTGATTCTACTTCTATTTCTATTTCTATTGTATGCTAAGATTAAAGCTAAGTACAATATTTTTGATGATAGCTTTCAAGTGTTTAAAAAAAGGACTAGTGTAGTGACTTCCGCCTAGGTGGATATCTAACGGGTATCAAGAATATAGGGCGAGTTTGATTTTATTGGGTTCATAATATAGCTATCACACCCAAGTAATCACTCTATACCTCTCGGTAGTTTGAGTGATTTTGCCCAATTTGAGTTTCTCAAGTCCAAATGGGTATTCATGCAATACAAGTGATATTATCTCAAGTCGGGTATTACTATCTCTAGGTTTAACCCTTTTATGGGGGCTATCAATTTCTTGAGTTCACCCCAAATCCTTGTTAGCCTCATTTTTCTAGACTTAGTCCCTCTTTCTCAAGAAGAGCCTAAGTCACAAAGGCATGTATCAGTGTTTGCAACCACTAATTCTACAATTCAAGCATGAACTAGGCTAAATATCACTAACCCATAAACATTCAAGCCCTAAAATTCAAGACCCATTAAATAACCACACTAGGGTTGGATCACAACCCTAGCTATGGGTCTAGCTACTCATAATAATAGCAGAAATCAAAGATAAAGAGAAGATATAATCCATAATACTAAATTAAAAGATAAAAATCTAATGTTATAAGGTAAATCTTGTACAAAATTGCCCAAAAGAGAAAACCTAGCCATCTCACATACTCAGCAAAAACATAACATAACCTAAAATTGACAAAAAGATCTATTTATACTAAGCTAAAATTTTCGAACAAAAATACCCCTGCGAAAATTTCGCAGCCGCGTAATTCTGACCGCGGCCGTACACTTGCTTTCGCGGCTGCGTAATTCTAAACGCGGTCTGCATTTCTTCACATCTAGACCTGGGTTGAACCTTGTTTCGCGGACCGCATAATTTCCACCGCGTCCGCGTGAGAGACTTCCGCGGCCGTGTAACTTTGACGCAGACCGCCCTTCTCATTTTTGCTTGAATTATGCATTTTCTGAACCTTTTCAACTGCGGTCCGCAGAATTCCCATCGCAGTCGTGCTGGTACTTTCGCGGCCGCATCTTCTTATCGCGATCCGCGTTCATGTTTGTGCCCAAAAAACCATCTCTCTGATTCTTCATATCACGGACCTCGAAATAATGGTCGCGTCCGGTTGATACTTTCACGGCCGCACTTTTGTGTCGCGGTCCGCGTTCCACACCTCTTGGCTCAGTCTTGGTTTTTGTTCAAGTTTTGACTCCTTTATGAGTTGATTATGGCTCCTTTGTCTCATTTTGAACAATCCCTGCAAGCAAGCATATTAAGATAGTTTTCAGGAATACCTCCACGCATTTTTGGCCCAAAACACAAGTAAAAGAGAGCAATTAAAAGGCTAAAATCCCTACTTATCAACTCCCCCAAACTTAAGCTTTTGCTTGTCCTCAAGTAAATAAGGTAATTTCCACCTCCACAAGAAAAAGAAAAGGATATTTCAGCTGGCCTAAGGTGACTTCATCAAGCATCAATTGGGACTAACAATTACCCTCAACACAAATGAATTATCAACAACGTCATGTTATGACCTTTTGAGTTGCATAGTTCTAATGTGACACTAGAGCATCAAAAGTTAACTCATTTTATCAAGGAAGCTCGTTCTCTCACGTAGGTCATTGTGGATCCCAAACTCCTCCTCCTCTACTCTCCATGAGCAAATCTCACTTTTTAGAATGTAACACTCAAAACAAGGATTGTGATGAAGTGCGCTCATCACTCTCAAAAGAATGCCACAATTCGGCTCTAAGTACCATAAGCTTGCCTCTTATGTAAATCACCACTAATATAAGCTCACTCAACTTGAAATCATATAGGGCTTTAGCAGGGATGTAATGAAGGCTTTTGGATCAAGGTAGAACATAACGAACTATGATGGTTTCATCTTTCCTAAAGCACTCCATTTTCTCATTTCGGATCATACTTTCTTAACTCTTTGAGTCAATTTTCTTCTTCCTTAGGGGAACTAGAGAGACAAACCATCACTCTTTCTTACTCATGACAATTTCTTTGCCTTCCATCATTATGTTCTTTGAATCCCTTCAACCTTCTCTTTCTTTTTGACATATTTATTTTTGGCTTTTCTTCCTTTTCTTTGCCTTTCCTTTTTTTTTTGAACCTTTTATCACTTTCAATTTTCTCGTCTCTCCCCCAAACTTATGCTTTTGCCAATTGTTCAACATGAATGCTAAGGAAAGATTGGGTGCCAAGAGAGGGTCATTATAAAACGGATAAAGGCTTGTAATGTGGCTATTGAATGAAAAAGGTTTAGGCTCAAAGGGGTTTACTAGGGATATCATAATGGTAGGATACGGAAGCTTTCAAAGTTCAAATTGGACCAATGAGAGCCTACAATCACTTCTCAAGTAGAGCTACACTTAGAATTTCGCCTAGACAAACATTCAGGGCAAGCTCTAGACTTATTGGCATGGGACTTGGACTTGCAATTCAATACCTCACCTCTCAAGCTACTGGATTGTTAAAGAGAATGGAGTCGAGGGCCCACAACAACCCTAGCTAAGATTAAAGATCACAAATGGCTCAAAGAAACCACTCGATGATTGTTTTAGTCAACTCAAGAGTCTAAAGGTCACAACTAGAGCTATTCTTTGTCAATCAACTTGTCTCTAACCATGAGGTCGAAGGTAAATGTGTTAGTACCAAGTGAAGCCTGCTTGAAACACTTTTATTCATTACTACTATATATCAAAGCAAAAAAGAAAACAGACTCAATCCCTTAAGAAGGTTGTCACGCCATCCATCGTTGGGAAGAGCCACCCGATTCACACAACATCCACTTTTGGAAAGAACCATAGAATTAAGAAAACCAAAGACTTATTGATCACGTAGAATGTAAAAAGAAGCTAAAAACTCAAAAATAGGCTACTAAAGAAAATAAGAAGCTAAGCTATTAAGGAAAAATATGAAAGAAGTTATGAAGTAAACTACAGAAAGTAAAATGAATATGTACAATAATGGAGTGAAACGAATATATACAAAATGGAAATGAATATATACATCGAATGGTAAAGTTATACACATACCAAAAGTGAAAAATGACGAAAGTGAAAATAACGATAAATAAAGGTAAAGAAAAAT
This sequence comes from Nicotiana tabacum, assembly GCF_000715075.1. Classification (NCBI taxonomy): domain Eukaryota; kingdom Viridiplantae; phylum Streptophyta; class Magnoliopsida; order Solanales; family Solanaceae; genus Nicotiana; species Nicotiana tabacum. The sequence continues at coordinate 39,643,437 of NC_134091.1, forward strand.
AGTATCATAGTTATTACATACCAATGTCATCAAATAATAACCAAATCAAAAATGGACCCACCCCCAAATAAAAGATAGCATTGTCCTCAATGCTAATATCAAAATAAGATCTGGGAAGGGTTAGAGAGTAAAGAAAACTCCCTATGTGGTCTCTGTCTGCATAGGGTTAGGCACATGAGTAGGGTCCTCAGACTGCATAGGATCATCAGCTCCCTCTGGGTCCTCTAACTGGATCTCCAAATCCTCTGAGTGGGGGACCACAAATCCTCTAACTGGAGCTCTGTCTGCCTCATGCTCTGCTGCCTGTGCTGCTGGTACAGTCTCCTTCATAAGCAAGTCAAGTGGGATATCTCCAATAGAAGTGAACTTCTCTACCTCCCTCTTCAGCTTCTCCACTGACTCCTTTGAGGCCTGAGTCTTTCTCATCTTCTTTACCTGCTTGCCCAGATCCTTGATCACCTTGTCATGAGTATCCAAAGTCTCCAGGATCTTCTTTTGTTGTCCAGGAGCTTCTTCTGGTTGTCCAGAAGCTCCTTCAATGAATCCTCCACTGATGGAGGTACCTGAAACTGTGCTGGGGCTCACTATGCTGCTAATGTACTAGATAAGACAGAAAACTTTGATGTAGCTGCCTGCATCCAGTTGTTGATGCTAGATAAGGTCTGAGAAACCCGCAGTGCAGTCTGGCGGTAAGTAAAAGATGAGGGCACAGATAGTGGCACAGTGATGGATGGCCCGGATGAAGGAGGAGGCATGGCAGCTGAAGGTCCCTCTGCTGTGGAAGGCTCTGACCCTGTGGCCACTACCCTTGGCTCTTCAGACTGGCCAGTGAAGGTAGTGGCTTTACCCTTTTCTTTAGGGTTGTCCGGTCCTTGGAGGCTATACCAGGAGAAAGGTTTCTTCGGCTTCACCTCCGTGTCATAGTGCCTCCCCTCTACCCCTTGGTCCTCGAGATACATAGTGATGAAGTTGGGGTAGGGGTAGGACCTTTCTTCTTTTTCAGTTGCTTTGGAGATGTGGTAGGACATGAGGTTCCCCACATTGATTGGATACCCCGTCATGTGGTGGGAGAGTGGGATGACACTATCATGCTAGTTAGGATCAAGCCGGCTGCATACAAATGTGCACCACCCTTTGGCTTCAAAGCTGAGGGTGTTTCTGGCGATTGGGACTCCAGCTGCGAGCCAGGCCGGTGTTGTCCCTGGGATGGCTATTAATTCCGCTAGCCAAGGATGGGCTGCTTCATCTAGGGCCATCTTCTCCAAATACTGTACAGCTTCCACATCCTCAAATCCGGCATATTTGTTCAAGGTGTCGCCATCAAACCGTATCTTCAAGTTCCATAGCTTTGTCACAGTGGTGCCCTTTTTGATGTGGGCAACTTTTGCGTAGAACTCCTTGACAAGGTACTCATTGGCATCCGGAACCTTGCTGGTGAAGTACTTCCACCCTTTTCTCTCCTCAAACTATCTCTTGACACATGGATTGTGAGGAAGGAGATCTCTTTCTATAAACTGTCACTCAAGGGTGAGCGACCTTTGGGGCCACCATTCTCGGAATTTGAGGTATGCTTTCTCGCTCACGAATCTATCCGCCCACACCTTGGGCTTCCTTGATCTAGCAAGACCACCCACATTGGTATCACCCCCTCTCCCATCATCCGGAACCTCGTCATCCTTATCTACATTGATAGGAGTAGCTGTTGAGGCCAGAGTTGCAGCAGGTGGGGAAGATGGCTCCGATGCCTCACTACCTCCCTCTGAGCCATCAGACGACCCAGAAGAGGAGGTAGCTTCATTTATTAGGGGGTAGGGTTGTGATTGGGCCTCCTTTTGAGGTTGTGTAAATTCCCCCTCAGAAATCTCTCGGAATGGGAGATATTCACTTGTGTCTGATGATTCGGCTGGAGGTCTAGGGAGGGTTTGCTTTTTGCTTATGATTCTTTGAGCTGCTAAGGGCAAAGCCTGCTTTCCTTTGCCCCGGCCTCGGGAGGATTCTGCCCTCCCTTTTGATTTGCCTGCTCCTCCACGAGATCGCACCATTTTCTACAATACAGAATTAGTGAAAGATAATTAGAAATGGGGTTCAATCATGCCTTAAAGCAGTACAGATGAAATGAACAACAGTGCTTCTTAAAACAGGGCATCGCGGACCGCAAAAAAGTGGACGCGGCCGCGGAATGCCCATCGCGGACCGCAAAAAAGTGAACATAGCCGTGAAGAGGTCAGGTTCAGACTATTGACTCTATGCTCTTGGACACATGCAGAACGCGACAAATTAGACGCGGCCACGAATGACAAATTGCGGACCGCAAAAAAATGAACGCGGCCGCGAAAGCAATTAACATACTCTTTGAAGTTCACAAGCGCGGACCGCAAAAACTTGAACGCAGCCACGAAGGACCAACCGCGGACCGCATAAAAGTGACTGTGGCCGTGAACCCTTAGAAATCACTCAGTAACTAAAAGCTGGGGTAGCGCGGACTGCATAAAATGGACCGCGCCCGTGAAATTCAAATAAGATCGGTACTAAGAACACTGATAACTAAGGTTTTCACTAAGTGTGCAAAAAATAGTTCTATTAACCATGCAAAGTTACTAACCCCAACCCCTATTAGGCATATAAACACTACCCACATGCATTTAAGTATCAATTAAGCATTAATTTGAGATCATGGCATGCATCTAACCCTAACTAAAAAGAAAAATTAAAACAAAGAGAAAAGAAAAGAAAAATATAAAATCACATCATGGAATTGAACATACCAGTTGTAAAATTGTAGTAGGAAATGAACTCTTAATGTGAATGAGATGAAAATTGAGAGCACGATGAGATGAATAGTACTTTTTGTGCGGTGAAATGTTAGGGTTCGAAAAGTGTAACATGTTTAAGGAACCCTTATTTATACTAATCAACTGTGGAACCCACCGCCTTACCTGAGCGCGGCCACGAAATTCTATCGCGGTTCGCGCTATGTTACCTTATGTAGACCAACTTCAAGCACATGGGAGCGGTCCGTAGAATATTGGCCGCGGCCGCAAAATTCAACGCGGTCACAAAAATTGGAACGCGACCGCGATCTCTGAAGGATTTTTCCAACTTCAGAGAGTTGGCATTTTGCTCTTTTCAAGTACGCATCCGCGAAATGCTCACGCGGACCGCGAAATTTTGGGCGCAATCCATGAACTTTCAACACTTAGCCAAATTTTTTCCTGTCGAAATCCTGCACTGCACAACCAGTTCCTACATACACTTCACAACCAGTTAGTCCAAAACAATGCCTAATCTAAGAAGAAAATCAATAGAAAGAAAAACACATGGGTTGCCTCCCAAGAAGCGCCTAATTTAACGTCGCGGCACGACGCATGTTACCATCATCATTTGAAATGGATCAAGGCCACCACGTGGCTATCATCAATATTTCCAAGGTAATGCTTCATTCGGTTCCCATCTCTAAAGATTTCACCATTTTTGTTTTTCAAATCGAGAGCACCAAACGAAGTTACATGCACCACTTCAAAAGGGCCACTCCACTTTGACTTGAGCTTTCCCGAAAACATCTGTAACCGAGAGTTGAATAGAAGAACCAAGTCATCCTTCTTGAATTCTTTGTTCTGGATATATTTGTCATGTAAGTACTTCATCTTGTACTTATACAAGGACGAGCTGGAATAAGCATGGAACCGAAACTCATCAAGTTCATTTAGTTGCTCAACCCCGAGATTGGTAGCTACATCCCATTGAAGGTTCAACTTCTTCAGCGCCAACATGGCCTTGTGCTCTAATTCAACCGGAAGATGGAATGCTTTCCCAAATACCAACCGGTACGGAGACATACCAATTGGAGTGTTGTAAGCTGTACGATAGGCCCATAAAGCATTGTCAAGTTTCCTTGACCAATCAGTCCGGTTTGCATTGACAGTCTTGGATAATATGCTCTTGATCTCCCTGTTGGAGACCTCAACTTGTCCACTAACCTGTGGGTGATAAGGGGTTGACACCTTATGATTGACATCATACTTAGAAAGTAAAGTATCGAAGGCTTTGTTGTAAAAATGAGAACCCATATTACTAATGATAGCCTTTGGAGTGCCGAACCTTGTGAAGATATTTTTCTTTAAGAAATCCACCACACTTCGTACCTCATTGTTGGGTAAAGCCACAGCTTCAACCCATTTGGAAACATAATTAACAGCAATCAGAATATAAGTGTTCCCCACATGAACTCACAAATGGCCCCATAAAGTTAATGCCCCACACATCAAAAATATCAATCTCAAGAATAGTGGTGAGGGGCATTTCATTCTTCTTGGAAATTCCACCAGTTCTTTGGCACTCATCACAATGCCTAACAAGCTCGCTAGCATCTTTGTACAAGGTAGGCCAATAGAATCCACAGCTTAGGACCTTTGTAGCAGTTCTCGACCCACCATGATGCCCACCATAGGGAGAGGAATGGCAAGCTTCAAGAATACTCAATTGCTCCTCTTCCGGAACACATCTCCGGATAACACCATCATTGCAAATCTTGAAAAGATATGGCTCGTCCCAATAATAATCCAAACTGTCTCGTTTGAGCTTCCTCCTTTGGTTAGAAGAGAGCTCATTCGGGACAATGCTGGTCACAAGAAAGTTAGCCACATCGGCGAACAAGGCATCCCATTCAAAGACACAGAGAGGAGTTGTTCATCCGAAAATGAATCATTAATCTCGAGGCCATCATGGGGCCTCCCCTCCTCATCCAAGCGGGACAAGTGGTCCGTCACTTGATTCTCACTCCCTTTTTGGTCTATGATTTCAAGGTCAAACTCTTGTAGAAGAAGAAACCATCTCATCAACCTAGCCTTAGAGTCCTTTTTGGTCATCAAGTAACGAAGTGCTGCGTGATCGGTGTGCACAATCACTTTGGCACCCATGAGGTATGCCCTAAACTTTTCCATGGAAAAGACAATGGCTAATAACTCTTTCTCGGTCACCGTATATTTGACTTGGGTGTCGTTCATTGTTTTGCTTGCATAATAAACCGGATGAAATATCTTGTTGGTCCTTTGCCCCAAAACCGCTCCTACCGTAACGTCGCTAGCATCACACATGAGCTCAAATGGTAAGCTCCAATTGGGTGCGGTAATTATGGGAGTGGTAGTCAATCTATACTTGAGAAGCTCATAAGATTTCATGCAATCATCATTGAACACAAACTTTGCATCTTTTTCCAACAACTTGCACAAGGGGTTCACCACTTTTGAGAAATCCTTGATGAACCTTCGGTAAAACCCCGCGTGACCAAGAAAGCTCCTCACTCCCTTGACGGAAGTAGGAGAAAGGAGTTTTGGAATCACTTCAATTTTTTCTTTGTCCACTTCAATACCGTTCTTTGAGATCTTATGGCCGAGGACAATGCCCTCCTCGACCATAAAGTGGCACTTTTCCCAATTAAGCACTAAGTTGGTCTCTTCACATCGGGCCAACACTTTGTCAAGATTATCCAAGCATTCTTCAAATGAATCCCCCACAACACTGAAATAATCCATGAAAACTTTGAGGAAGTCCTCCACCATATTCGTAAATATTGCCATCATATACCGTTAAAAGGTAGCTGGTGCATTACACAAACCAAACAACATCCATGAGAATGCAAATGTGCCATACAGACAGGTGAAGGTGGTTTTCTCTTGGTCTTCAGGTGCAATGAGAATCTGGTTGTACCCGGAGTACCCATCCAAAAAGTAATAATAAGCACGCCCGAAAAGTCTATCCAACATTTGGTCAAGAAATGGCAATGGAAAATGGTCTTTGCGGGTCACTTTGTTCAGCTTTCTATAATCCATGCATACCCTCCATCCGGTAACAGTTCTGGTGTGGATCAACTCATTTTTCTCATTTGTGATCACAGTCACACCCCCTTCTTCGGGACACATTGTACCGGCGAAGTCCATGAACTATCCGAAATGGGGTACACAACCCCTGCATCTAGCCATTTGATTATCTCTTTTTTGACTTCGTCTTGCATGGCCTTATTCAACCTCCGTTGATGTTCTACGGATGGTTTGGCATCTTCCTCGAGTATGATTTTGTGCATGCAAAAGGCGGGGCTTATACCCCGAATGTCAGCCAAAGTCCATCCTATTGCCTTCTTCCTTCTTTGAAGCACCGCAAGGGTGGAATCTACCTGCAATTTAGTTAAGCACGAAGAATGAATAACAGGTAATATGGAACAAGGGCCTAAGAACTCATACCTAAGGTGTGAAGTCAAGGGCTTCAACTCCAATGTTGGTGGCTCCTCGATTGAGGGCTTTGTTGGTGGAGTCTTCCGGTTCTCAAGGTCCAAGAAAAGTTTATGGGGTCCATATGTGTAGGATCCCATTCCTTGCAAAGCATTTACGTATTCTATCAAGCCTGCCTTCTCATCATCCTCATGATTCAACAAAACAGCTTCCAGAGGGTCTTCCACATTGATCATAGCACTCGTATCATCAACAATCACCTTCTTCACAAGATCCACAAAAGAGCATACTTCGTTGCTATTAGGCTGCCTCATTGATTGCATACGTGGAACACAACTTTTTCATCGCCCACCCGGAAGGTGAGCTCCCCAGCTTCCATATCAATCAATGCCTTCCCTGTTGCTAGGAAAGGTCTCCCCAATATTATTGGCACCTCATAGTCAACTTCGTAGTCGAGAATCACAAAATCTGCGGGAAGAATGAACTTGTTGACCCAAACTAGAACTTCATCAATAATCCCCAGCGGCCTCTTCATTGTCTAGTCCGCCATTTGCAACCTCATGGAAGTAGGTCTTGGTTTCCCAATACCCAATGTCTTGAACACAGAATATGGCATCAAATTAATGCTCGCTCCCAAATCACACAAGGCTTCGGCGAAATCGGCACTACCAATAGTGCATGGAATTGTAAAGGCACCGGGATCTTCTAGATTTGGAGCCATGGAATGCACAATGGAACTCACTTGATGTGTCATTTTGATCGTCTCACAATTCATTGACCTCTTCTTTGTTACCAAGTCCTTCATGAACTTGGCATATCCCGACATTTGTTCTAGAGCTTCAACAAAAGGCACATTGATGGACAAACTCTTCATCATATCAATGAATTTCTTGAATTGTTTTTCATTGTTTTACTTTGCAAGCCTTTGAGGATACGGTGGAGGAGGCCTTGGCAAAGGGGCCTTGGCTTTGGGCACTACCATTTTTGGTATGTCTATCACGTATTCCCTAGATGGGTTCACATCATTTTGTGTGTCCTCTACGTTGTCATCAATGTCTATCCTCACTTTATCATTCACATTCTCATCATTGGATTGGATCTCATCATCTTCTTGAACAACCAAATCATCATTCATAATCTTTCATGGATTGGAGGTACTTGCATCTCGACCTCTACCGCTTCTTGTGGTCACCGCCATAGCATGGCTTGTATTATTCCCACCCTTCGGGTTTACTACCGTATCACTTGGTAGTGCCCTCTTAGGACGAGTATTCAATGCTTGAGAAATTTGACCCATTTGTACTTCCAAGTTGAGGATAGAAGTATTGTGGGAGGCTATTTGGGCATCGGAGTCGGCATTTCTTTCCATCATTTGCTTGAACATACTTTCTATCCGCGCCATATCATTGTTTGAAGAACTTTGCCCTTGAGATGGATATGGACGCGGGTTGTTGGGTTGTTGATACATCGGGGGCCTTTGAAAGCCCGACCCCCGATTGCCTTGGTTATTGTTGCTCCAACACCCTTGGTTTCCATTGCCTCCCCAATTGTTATTATTGTTGCCACTCCAATTGATTACCCCAATTTTGGTTTTTTGTTCCCCCAATTGTTCGGATTGTTGTTGTTGCCACTATTCCAATTCCCTTGGCCTTGGTTGCCCCAATTTTGATTGTTTCCTTGTGATATCCATTGTTGATTTGGAGCATTGCTCTATTGACCTTGGTAATTATTGGCATATAAAACTTCCTCACTTTGATCATCATAAGAATCGTCTTGATTGTAGCCACTACCACTCTGCTCAAATTGCTCTTGATTGCTTTGCACTTGTTGACCACGCTGTCTTCTCTTGTTGACCATTACATTCACTCCTTCCATGGCGTTTACTTGCTTTGGCCCTGAACCTGCTGAAGCTGAGCCTTTGCTAACTGGTTCATAGTAGTTGTCAATTCTGCTATGGCTTGTCCGTGATCATGAAGTTCCTTGTGAAGTTGGATGACATTAGGGTCACCCCGAGGAAAGTTTTCTCGACTTTGCCAAGCTGAGGAGGTGTCTGCCATCTCATCTAGAATTTCACATGCTTCTGAATATGGCGTGTTCATGAAGTTACCCCCTGCCAGTTGATTCACCACACACTGGTTGGTTGTGTTGATACCCCTATAAAATATTTGCTCGATCATTGCTTCAGTCATATAATTTTTGGGACATTCTTTTACCATTGTTCGGTACCGCTCCCAGATTTCATGTAAGGGTTCATTTGGCTCTTGTTTAAAGGCTAAGATATCATCCCTCAATGTTTCCATATGACCCGGAGAGAAAATATTTGCTATGAACTTCTCAGCCAACTCATCCCACGTGGTGATGGAATGGTTGGGAAGCCTCTCAAGCCAATCCAAATCCTTCCCTCTAAGTGAAAATGGGAAAAGCCTCAATCTCAAAGCATCCTCAGATACATTCGTCTGCTTGCTCCCCAAGCATGTGTCTACAAAACTTTTGAGATGCTTATATGCGTTCTGATGTGGAGCTCCGGTGAAGAAATCCCTTTAATCCAATAGAGTCAACATGTCATTGGTTATTTGAAAATTGCCCGCCCGAATCCGGGGCGGGATAATTGCACTTGCGTAGCCTTGGTTTGGAAGCACTCTCGGAGCCACTACCCTTGGAGAAGGTGGGGGAGGGTTTGGCATGTTGTCATGAGGTGGCTGGCCTCTTCTTTGTACTTGAGGTTCTAGGTTGACCTCATCCACATCATTTTCATCTACCTCCTCCCCCTGAGGAATATGTCCGAGAGATTTATTATGAGCCATTTGGTACCTAAAGCAATTGACACACAAAAATTAGAAAACGGAAGGAAAGAAAAACAAAGCACACAAATAGTTAGATAGATATCTAAAACCGTCTAACTCCCCGGCAACGGCGCCAAAAGTTGATCGGTGCCAAACCCACCACTATTGAGTAGCGAGGATGGTCGATGCAGTTTTACCCAACAAGGTCGGGATCGATTTCCACAGGGAGTTAATTGATTTGGAATTAGGTATTTATCTAAATCTTGATATGTGTGTTATTCCTAATTGCACTTCCAAACATGATGGTGTTGATTCTACTTCTATTTCTATTTCTATTGTATGCTAAGATTAAAGCTAAGTACAATATTTTTGATGATAGCTTTCAAGTGTTTAAAAGGACTAGGGTAGTGACTTCCGCCTAGGTGGATATCTAACGGGTATCAAGAATCTAGGGCGAGTTTGATTTGATTGGGGTCGTAATATAGCTATCACACCCAAGTACTCACTCTATACCTCTGGGTAGTTTGAGTGATTTTACCCAGTTTAGCTTTCTCAAGTCCAAATGGGTATTCATGCAATACAAGTGATATTAGCTCAAGTCTTGTATTACTATCTCTAGGTTTAACCCTTTTATTGGGGCTATCAATTTCTTGGGTTCACCCCAATTCCTTGTTAGCCTCATTTTCCTAGACTTAGTCCCTCTTTCTCAAGAAGAGCCTAACTCACAAAGGCATGAATCAATGTTTGCAACCACTAATTCTACAATTCTAGGATGAACTAGGCTAAATATCACTAACCCATAAACAATCAAGCCCTAAAATTCAAGACTCATTAAATACCCACACTAGGGTTGGGTCACAACCCTAGCTATGGGTCTAGCTACTCATAATAATAGCAGAAATCAAAGACAAAGAGAAGATATAATCCATAATACTAAATTAAAAGATGAAAATTTAATGTTATAAGATAAATCTTGTACAAAATTGCCTAAACGGGAAAACCTAGCCGTCTCACGTACTCAGCAAAAACATAACATAACCTAAAATTGACAAAAGGATCTATTTATACTAAGCTGAAATTTTCGGATAAAAATACCCCTGCGGAAGTTTCGCGGCCGCGTAATTCTGGCCGTGGCCACACACTTGCTTTTGCGGCTGCGTAATTCTAATCGCGGTCCGCGTTTCTTCACATCTGGACCTGGGTTGAACATTGTTTTGCGGACCACATAATTTCCACCGCATCCGCGTGAGAGACTTCCGTGGCCGCGTAACTAAGACGTGGACTGTGGAATTCCCATCGCGGCCGTGCTGGTACTTTGGCGGCCGCATCTTCTTGTCGCGGTCCACGTTCATGTTTGTGCCCAAAAAACCATCTCTCTGATTCTTCATATCGCGGACGTCAAAATAATGGCCACGTCCACGTTGATACTTTCACAGCCTCTCTTTTTTGTCGCGGTCCGCATTCTACACCTCTTGGCCCAGTCTTGGTTTTTGTTCAAGTTTTGACTCCTTTATGAGTTGATTCTGGCTCCTTTGGCTCATTGTGAACAATCCCTGCAAGCAAGCATATTAAGTTAGTTTCCGGGAATACCTTCACGCATTTTTGGCCCAAAATACAAGTAAAAGAGAGCAATTAATAGGCTAAAATCTCTACTTATCAACTGCATGTACGGAATATCGTGCGCACCGGCGAATGCGCAGGTGCAAGGAGGAAAGGAGCAGGTGCGGGACTGGGCGTAGAAGCGGCACACTTACCGCAGAAGCGAGCTCCCGTCCGCATACGTGGCCCTCCCTGGGCTTGAAGACCTCCGCAGAAGCAGACCAAGCACCGCAAATGCGGCTAACGCACCGCAGGTGCGAAGATCGCTGGGCAGTGAGGTTTTTATAAAATGGGTTTTTGGCTCATTTTCACCTCATTTCGTCCATGGGAGCCGATTTTGGAACACTTTTGGAGTGCCATCTTCATCAACTATAATGGGGTAAGTGATTTCTTCACATTGTGAGTTAAATACATGATTTTTACATGGATTCACGCATGAACATTTGTTGAAATTTGGGATTTTGAAGAAAAACCTAGAAATTGGTATTCTTGGATTTTGAACTCGAATTTGGGCATGAAATTGGGAATAAATTATATATTTGAGTTCGTACTGCTATGGGTAGTGTTTTTCTTGGAAAAGTTTCGGAATCCGGGTACGTGGGCTCGAGGGTTGCTTTATCGATTTTTCGAGCGGAGTTGAAAATTGTTATAAATTGATTAATTATGAGAATTAGAGTACATTTTGATTGGGTTGCATCTTAATTGACTAGTTTTTGAGCGACGGACATCGGTTTGAGGTGTTAGAGGGCTTTAGAGCCGGTTATGGAATTTCATAGCGAGGTAAGTCTGATGTCTAACTCTGTGAGAGGGAAATTACCCCTAGGTGTTGCATACTGATGTGTGCTACTTGTTGTGGGGGCTACGTACGCGCGAGGTGACGAGAGCCCGTATGTAGTTACATTCATGTTATTGTCCGGGTAGGCTTAGGTTCACATCATGCTATATCTGTACTATTTGAGCAGTCTCTCGACTATTAAATTCCTCTGTTTTACATTACTACTTGAGACTAGACTTGTTATTGTAAAGACTTCACGAGTTCATGATTAGTCACTGAGTAATTCTATTCCTCTTACGGCATGTTTCCGCGATATATATACTTCATTGAAAGGTTTTTGTAAAAGAAATTACGACTCATACGTTTATTCGTGAGTGGGGTCAAGGACCCATCAAAGCTTCTCACTCTTATGGGATCGGGCCGTTTGCCTCGGCAGGGAATTGTATTTCACTCTTATGGGATCGGGTTGTTCGCCTCGGCAGGATTTATGCACCACACTCTCATGGGAGTGGGCCGTTCGCCTCGGCAGTTTAATATATGTATCTATGGTTCGCGCCGTTTGACCCTCGGCAGTGCACAGTTTAAATTTTATGTTGGATTGGGCCATACGCCTCGACATTTCCTATATCATATCCTCATGGACTCGTGCGTAATATTTGGCAAAAAGCCAGTATATCTGCGAGTTTTCCCAATTTGAGTTATGACGATCTATCTGATGAGATCCACTATATATGTATATATGCTCCGGTTAAGGAGGAAATTTCTAATGAAGAGCTTGAGTTCCTCGTAAAGAGGGGGAATTTGTACCACGTGATTTATTACTTGTCTATCTCATTTATTTACTCTGCCTCATACTTACTTATCTCTTTACTGTACTTGATATTATTGGACCACTAGTGAGTGTCTATGTCGACTCGTCGTCACTACTCCTCCGGGGTTAGGCTAGATACTTACTGGGTACACGTTGATTACGTACTCATGTTACACTTGCTGTACTTTTTTGTACAGGTACATATGTGACTAGTGGCCTTGTGAGAGCAGAGGCGTGTATACATACGGGGACTTACATGAGCTACATTCCACATTACGACCCGCAGCCAGCAGAGTCTCCTTCAGAGTATTTATATTTCTCCTGTCCAAATTTGTATTCCGGACAGATGCTGTATTTTATTTTACATTTCTAGTTGATGCTCATGCACTTGTGACACCGGGTTTTGGGGCGACTGTGAGTTGTTTTGTATTGAAATTTGTTAAAAATATTATCATTTACTCTGTAAATTTCATCTTCTACTATTTAATGGAAGGAAAAATATGATTTCAAATATTAAAACAAGAACCAAATTGAGTATTTATGGTTGGCTTGCCTAACAGCGGTGTCTGGCGCCATCACGACTTTTAATAAATTTTGGTTCGTGACAGATATGAAAAGTGGGCACGAGGTGCCGGGAAAATATGATGATTTAATTATGGGCACGAAGTGCCGTGAAAATATGAAAGTGGACTGAGACCCGTATTTACGAAAAATATGAAACAAAAGGGCTGAGATCTATATTTTTATGATTATGAAATGGGGTGTCACATGGTGACTTTTAATTGAAAGAATTATATTCAAAATATTTATTTTGAAGATATTTTATTCAAAAAGTATTATTTGAAAGAATTGCATTTGAAAGATATTTATTTGAGGAAATTATATTTGAAAGAGAGTTATTTGGAAGAATTATATGTGAAAAACATTTATTTTAAGGGAGTATATTCGAAATATATTTATTGAAAAGTATTATATCCTGAAGAGTATTATTTGAGAAGCATACAGACGAAAGATTTATATTTGAAGGACTTGATTTAATTGGGTGTACTTGTATTTATTATTTGTTGAGCAATATTAATGGTGTTCTTATTGCCCTGCTGTGCATATCACTGGTTGATTTGTGCTTCCCTTATTGTTATTTGTTTTCTATTATTTTTGTATACTATATTGCACAGGTTATTAGACTAGTGAGTGTCTCGACTGTACCTCGTCACTACTCCACTGAGGTTAGTATTGATACTTACTGGGTACCGATCGTGGTGTATTCATACTACACTTCTGCACATTTTTGTGCGAAGCCAGGTATCGGAGCTATCAGACTCGGATAGAGTTAAAGTGTGATTGCAAGAATTCAAGGTAGAGTTGCTTGGTCGTCGCAGTCCCTTGAAGTCTTTTTATTTTATTGTACTGTTAATTATTAATCAAACAGTATTGAGTATTCGATCCTTGAGATCATTTCATGTATTCAGTTAGAGTTCGTGACTCAGTATTACCAGTCTTGGGAGGTTGTTATATTCATAATTATTTTCGCTGTTGGTTTATATATATAACAAAAATGGCTTGAAATGTAATTGTAATCAGCTTACCTAGTCTTAGAGACTAAGTTCCATCACGACGCCTGTGGTGGGAGTTTTGGTTCGTGACAAGATGGATGTGCGGGCACACTAGGTTAGATAGGGTCAGAAATAAGGCTATTCGCGACAAGGTGGGTGTGGCCCCTATTAAGGACAAGATGCAGGAAGTGCGGCTTAGGTGGTTTGGTCATGTGAAGAGGAGGAGCACAGACGCCCCGGTAAGGAGGTGTGAGAGGTTGACATTGGAGGGCCTACAGAGAGGTAGAGGTAGGCCAAAGAAGAGGTGGGGAAAGATGATTAGGCAAGACATGGCGCAGCTTCAGCTGACTGAGGACATGACCTTTGATACGAAGGTATGGAGGTCGAGGATTAGGGTAGTAGAGTCGGTAGTGTAGAGTGTTCATAACAGTAGTATTGACACGCATTTTCGCTTTCTGTTAGTAGTATGTTTTTATGACTAACCGTTGTTTTCATTCATTGTTGATCACCTTACTATCTTGTTATTTTTATTTTGCTTTTATATGGCTTTTTGATACTATCCCTTCTTGTCTATATTTTGATTAATGGGGTGCTTATACTTTCCTGAGCCGAGTGTCTATTGAAAACAACCTCTCTATCCTCACAAGGTAGGGGTAAGGTCTGCGTACACACTACCCTCCCCAGACCCCACGGTGTGGGATAATACTGGGTATGTTGTTGTTGTTGTTGTTGTTGTTGTTGTAAACTAAATAAATATATTTGACAATCTGACCCCTGATGTCGCCCAAACTCACACCACTAATTTAGGCTGCGAGGCGGTCGATGTAATAATAAAACCCCAATGCGAGTTGGGGTCGATTCCACAGGGAGCTTGATGTGGGATTAGGTATATACCTAGTGTGAATATATGACGTGCCTAAGATTACACTTCCCCATTTTCAATTGTTGTTTCTACTTCTACTTTTACGCTAAGGCTTGTAATTGTAAAGCTAAGAGACAATATTTTTGGTTTTGGTTATTTTTCAAGTTATAAAAGATCTAGGGTTGTGACTTCCGCCTAGTTGGTTACCTAACAGATTTATAGCTTTAGGGCATGTTTGGTTGATCGGGATACAATATAGCAATCACACGTAATTACTCACTATATACCTCTCGGTAGTTTGAGTGATTTTTCCCAATTCGGCTTTCTTAAGTCCAAATAAGTGAATTGGGGCTATCAATTTCTTGAGTTCATCCCAATTTCTTGTTAGCCAAGTTTTCCTAGACTTAGTCTCACTTTCACAAGTATAGATTAAGTCAATTAGGCATGAATCAATGTTTGCAACCATCAATTCTCAAATTCAAGCAAGAACTAGGCTAAAATTCATATACCCAATCACGAATAAGCCCTAAATCAATCACCCATTAAGTACCTATACTAGGGTTGGGTCACAACCCTAGCTAAGGGTTTAGCTACTCATGGACAATGAAGAAATTAAAGAAGAAACTAAGATAAAATGCATAATAATTGATTAAGGAAAGAAAATCTAATGTTTAAATGCTAAACTAGTACAAAGTTGCTCAATATAATAAATAAAAATGGCTCTAAATGTTCAGGTGCACTAAACTTAACCTAAAAATGACAAAAAGATCTATTTATACCCAGCTGAAAATATCTGACAAAATTGCCCCTGCGAAGGTTGTGCAGCCGCAAAATTCTGTGTGCGGTCCGCACTTTGAGACTGACTGGTGGGTATGTCTTTCTGCGATCGCACAAAGGTGAGATGCGACTGCATTTCCTCTAATTGTGCGGACCGCATAATTCTGAGTGCGGCTGCACCCTTGTGCTTGGGCTGGATCAGGGCTTCACTCTACGGACCACACATTTGTGAGTGCGGCCGCATTTTAGCATCCTGCGGCCGCACAATAATGATGCGGTCCGCACATCTTCAAGCTCCCAAAACTAAAGGTCTCTGAATCTAGTCTTCTGCAGCTGCAGAATAATTGTGCGGTCCTCACTCTGTGAAGAGAATCTATCAGTGCATCTTTAGAGTTTGCGGCCGCACACAGTATTGTGCGGTACGCACTGTAGCCCTTTTTGCCTTGTTTTGGTTCTTGTCCAATTTTACTCCTTTTTGAGTTGTTTTTCACTTCTTTGGCTCGTTTCCTAATATTCCTGCAAGAAAGCACATTTCATTAGTTCTCGGAAATACCTTTAAGCATTTTCGAGCTAAAATGTAAGTAAAAGAGAGCAAATAAGCGATCAAAATCCCTACTTATCAACTCCCCCAAACTTAAGCTTTTGCTTGTCCTCAAGCAATTAAGGCAATTTCCCACCTCCACTACAAAAGGGCTATTTCAGCTGGCCTAAGTTGAATCAAACACAAATCAATTGGGACCAACAATTACCCTCACACTCATGAATCATTAACAAGCCTATGAATTGAATGTTAAAGCACAAATGGCTCTAATGTGACCCTTGAGCATCAAGGGTTGACTTTGTTCATCAAGGAAGCTCGCTCTTTCATGCAGGTCACTGTGGATCCCAAACTCCTCCTCCTATACTCCCCGAAAGCTCATCTCACTCATGAATGAAGAATTTAATTCAATGACTCGAGAAAGATTCGCTTGTCACTCTCAAAAGAATGTCACCCGGCTCTAAGTACCATATGCTTACCCCTCATGTAGATCGCCACTAATGTAAGCTCGCTCAGCTTGAAATCACGTAGGGCTTTTTCGGCATGTAATGAAGGCTTTTGGACTAAGGAGGGAAATATCGGAATGGAATTGGTTCAGCTTCCCTTTAGCACTTCATATTCTCTTTTTGGCTCTTACTTTGCCGACTCTTTGAGTCATTTTCTTTTCCCTTAGGGGGGTTAGGGGGACTTACGTCACTCTTTCTTTGTCATGCTATTCATACTTTCCTTCTTTGTTATCCTTGCTTTGAACTTTTGCTTTCTTTTGCATCTTTTCAACCGTTTTCACATTATTCACTTTCTTTGTGTTTTTTCTTTAGTTCTTCCTTTCTTTTTCTTTGCCTTTCCTCTTCTTCATTTCTTTTCCCTTAAGACCATCTTTAAACTCCTCGTCTCTCCCCCAAACTTATGTTTTTGCTATTTTAATCACATGAGTGCTAAAGAATGTTCGGGTGCCAAGAGAGAGTCACTATAAAACGGGTAAAGGCTTGTAATGTGGTTATCGAATAAAAAGGCTTTAGGCTCAAAAGGGTTTACTAAGGATGATATCATTGGTGGGCCATGGAAGGTTTCAAAACGGGTCAAGGAAAGCCTACAATCACTTCTCAAGCCAGTCTAACTTAGAATTTTGCCTAGAAACACATTCGGGGCAAGTTCTAGATCACTCGCACGGGTACTTGGACTTGTAACAAAATACCTCACCTCCCACACAACCGGATTGTCAAAGAGAATAGAGTCGAGGGCCCACAAACAACCGCATTCAAGATTGAAAATCGCTAATGGTTCAACTAAACCACCCGATGATTGCCTAAGTCAACACAAGAGTCACAAGGTCACTAACTAGGGTTATTTCTTTACAAAAACTTATTTTTAACCATAAGCGCATAGTTAAGTGTGTTGGTACCATGTGAAGCATGCTTGACCCTTATTTATTCATTAATACTACTTGTTTCTACCTAATCATCAAAAACTGACTCGATCCCTTAAGAAGGTTGTCACGCCATCCATCGTCGGGAAGAGCTACCCAGTTCACACAAGACCCATCTTTGGAAAGAACCGTAGCATTAAGAAAACCAAAGGCTTATTGTTCACTAAAACATAAAAAGAAGCTAACAAATCAAAAAGAAGCTAATAAAATAACTAAGAAGCTATACTATTAAGAAAACAAAATGAATAAGCTATGAACTAAAATACTGAAAGTAAGGCAAATGAATATACAAACCGAGAGGAATAGAATATATACAAGCGGAATGAATATATACATAATGAGGGAGAAAATAAAAATAAGAATAAAAGAAAAAGAGTATTAAAGTTATTACATGCCCAAATGTAATCAAATGTTATCATAGTCATCCAAAATGAACCAAAATAGACCACCCCTCAAATTATAATAAGCATTGTCCTCAATGCTTAGCAAAATCAAAACACAAGAGGATAGAGAGTAAAGAAAACTCCCTATGTGGTCTCAGGGTGACTGGCAGCATCACCACCCTCAGTCTCCTACAGCTGTATCTCATCATCACCGGGCTGAGGGACAACAGGGTTGGTGAGCATCTGAAGCATCTCCTCAGCAGTGGGGGCAGTGAGATCTAGCTTGTCAGACTGGCCAGCTGGTGCCTCTGCTGATGGTGCTGCTGGATCAGCTGGTACTGATGGATCTATCTCTATTAGTAGGTCAAAAGGCAAATCACTTGTTGTTGATATCTTCTTCACCTCCCTGCTCAAACTCTTCACTGCTTTCGTTGAAGCCTGGGATTTCCTCATATTCTTCACCTGCTTGGTCAACTCCTCAATAGCACCCCCGTGAGCCACCAGAGTATCCATAATAGTCTTCTGGTTGTCCAGAATCTGCTTCAATGTTTCCTCTACTGACGGAGGGACCTGTGGTGTTGCTGGGGTGGAGGACTGTGCTGCAACAACACTGGATATGTTAGACAGCTTAGAAGTGGCTGTCTGCATCCAGTTGTTGAGGCTCGCCAAAGTTTGGGAGACTCGCAGCGCAGTGAGAGGATAAGTGGATGAGGTTGGCATTGGTACTGCAGCTGATGGCCTAGAAGATGAAGATGGTAGTTGTCCTGGTGGAAGGCTCGACTGTTGTGGAAGGTATGGGAGCTGTAGATGGCTCAGCAGCAGCTCAGAACCCACCACTGATGGCTCGTCATACTGGCCAACGATAATAGTGACCTTACCCTTGAACTTTGGGTTGTCAGCACCCTGTAGGTGGAACCATGAGAAAGGCTTCTTGGCCTTTACTTTTGTGTCATATGGCCTTGGCTCCACCTTGGCATCATTGAAGTACTCTGTGAGGGTATTTGGATAAGGGTAGGACTTTTCACTTTTTCGGACCGCCAATGTGATCTTGGTTGACATGATGGCACCTACATTTATCGGCTACCCCACCATAATAGAAGCCACCAAAACTGCCCGGGGAAGTGGGAGGTTGTTATCATTCAAACTCGGATCAATCCGGCTGCACACAATGGTTTGCCACCCTTTAGCTTCAAAATTTAGGGTGGCCCGGAGGATAGGAACTCCTGTTGTAATCCATGGTGGTGCTGGTCCTCGGGCGGCCAAAATCTCAGCTAGCCACGGGCGAGCTACGTCACTCAGAGCCAACTTCTCTAGGTACTGGACGGCCTCTACGTCTTCGAATCCCACATAAGTGTTCAAAGAGCAGGCGTCGAAGCGGACTTTCAAATTTTTCACCTTTGTCACTTTCGTCCCCTTCTTGATGTGAGCCACATTGGCGTAGAACTCCCTGACCAAGTGCTCATTTGCATCGATGACACTGTGGGTGAACCACTTCCACCCCTTGCGCTCGTGGAACTGACTAAGGACATTTGGATTACGAATATCCAAATCCTTCAATAAGAACTGTCGCTCAAGTGTGAGCGACCTCTGGGGCCACAATTCCCGGAACCTGTTGAAGGCTGTCAAGCTCATGAACCGATCCTCCTACATTTCCTTTTTCTTCGACCTCTCAAAGCCGCACATGAGTGTCCCCCCCTCTACCATCATCTGGGACATTATCATCATCGATATCAATAGGTATTGGTGTCGGAGTAGTAGGTGTAGAGGAGGGCTCGGGACCCTGGCTTCCCACATCAGAACCCCCAGACGAACTAGATGTAGGTTCGTCGTGCAATGGAAATTTCCCAGTAGGTTGGGATGGTTGAGACTGGGCCTCAGGTTGGACCTCCATTGAATGACCCTTGGAGGCTTCCCTGGATGGGCCATAGGAACAGGATTCTGAGGGCTCTGTGTCCCTTCCTCTCCCGGTGGTCGGCTTTTTAGAAAAAGGCTTCGATTGCACTCGCAAAGGGAGAGTGTCTTTTCCTCTGCTCGGAAGGGTTCACCTCTCCCTTTTGATATATCTCCTCCACCACGTGATCTAACCATTGTCTACAATAAAAGGTGCATAGGTCTGTTGAGTTCAAAATACTTCAAACATTTACAAAACAATTGCAGCACAACAGTCATCAAAGGAGACAGTGTGGATCGCACAATTTTGAGTGCGGCCGCAGACTGTCTAGTGCAGACCACATAATTTTGAAGTGCGGTCGCACACCCTGAAGTACGGACTGCATAATTATGAGTGCGGCCGCATATCCTGAAGTGCGGACCGCACAATTTTAAGTGCGACCGCACAAGTCAATTCTTGAGATACTGATTCTCTAAAGTTCACAAGTGCGGTCGCACACATTTTTATGCGGCCGCACAATTTTTCTGCGGACCGCACAATTTTGAGTACGGCCGCACAAGTCTAATCCTGAGATGTCGATTCTTTGAAGTTCAAAAGTGCTGTCGCACACATATTTATGCGGATGTACAATTTTTTCTGCGGACCGAACAATTTTTAGTGCGGTCCGCACTTTTCATGCACAATATTTTCCCTTATCAAGTGGTATACGGACCGCACAAATTTGTGTGCGGCCGCACAATTTGAGCATTTACGATAGTAAAGTTAGGGTTCATGCAATTTTTCACAATTTAGACATGACATGCACAAATTAACATGATTAATGGTCTACCCAGTCCGTAATGAACATATATGAAACTACCCACATGATTTTAAGCACCCATGACTAACAATTGACATTTTAGGTCTAACAACTCACATCACAAAAGAACAAAAACTAAAAGAAATTGCAAAATCTAAAGATGTAATGAATATACCAGTTATGTAGGATGCAGGTAAGAATCTACACTGATGAAATAAAGGAAGATTGTGAACTAATTGATCGTGCACTGTGCTTGCTTAGGGTTCAAGACTTCAGAGTGGTAAAGTTATGAATAGTATCTCGAGGTTCTATTTGTAGTTTAACCAAGTCGCCCCAAAACTTAAGGACAGTGCGGCCGCACAATTTTGAGTGCGGATCGCACTCTTTACCTGGACCTTGAAGCAACTATGCGGTCCGCATATAAGTGAGTGCGGCCGCAGAATTTGTGCGAAACGCACAATTTTATGTGCGGCCGCAGATTGGCTATGAATTTTAACTGGCCAACTTCAGAGAACTTGCAATTTTTGTCTTCTAGTTGTGCGACCACACATAGAATTGTGCGGCCGCAGAGTGATTTATGCTGCTGCCTTTAGAATTATGCGGTCTGCACAATTAATGTATGGTCCGCACTCTTTCAACACTTAGCAAAAATTATTTTACACAGTCCCTGCAGTGCACAACCATTCCTGCATACACTTTAAAACTAGTTAGCACAAAACAAAGCCTATCTAATGAAAAATAAAAAGAAAAAGACACCATGGGTTGCCTCCCAAGAAATGCCTGATTTAACGGCACGACACGACGCAGGTTACCATCAATCATTTGAAATGAATTAACGCCACAATGTGGCCATCATCAACTTTGCCAAGATAATATTTCACCCGGTGACCATTGACTCTAAACACTTCATCATTCTTGTTGTTCAAGTCTAATGCACCAAAGGGTGTCACATGCACAACCTCAAATGGACCACTCCACTTGGATTTCTACTTTCCCGGAAACATCCGCAACGGAGAATTGAACAAAAGTACAAGATTGCCTTCTTTGAACTCCTTGTTCCGGATGTACTTGTCATGGAGGTACTTCATTAAGCTCATTCAATTGTGCCATCCTTAAGTTGGCGACGATATCCCATTCAAGATTAAGCTTCTTCAATGCCCACATAGCCTTGTGCTCAAGTTCCACCGGTAAGTGACAAGCTTTCCCGAACACTAACCGATACGGAGACATACCAATTGGTGTTTTGTAAGCCGTCCTATAAGCCCAGAGAGCATCATCAAGTTTCTTTGACCAATCCGTCCAGTTGGCATTCACGGTCTTTGAGAAAATACTCTTGATCTCCCAGTTGGAAACTTCAACTTGCCCGCTTGCTTGAGGATGATAGGGGGTTGACACTTTGTGAGTAACACCATACTTTGTAAGTAAGGTATCAAAATTTTTGTTGCAAAAGTGCGATCCCTCATCACTAATAATGGCCCTTGGAGTACCAAACCTTGTGAAGTTATTCTTTTTAAAAAATGCCACCACACTCCGAGCTTCATTGTTGGGCAAAGCCACAGCTTCAACCCACTTTGACATATAATCCACAGCTACCAATATGTAAGTGTTCCCACAAGAGCTCTCGAACGGACCCATGAAATCAATACCCCATATATCAAAAATGTCAATCTCCAAGATGGTGGTGAGGGGAATCTCATTTTTCTTAGAAATCCCACCGGCCCTTTGACATTCATCACAATGCTTGACGAGATCGCTAGCGTCCTTGTAAAGAGTAGTCCAATAGAATCCACAACTCAACACTTTTGTTGCCGTTCTAGCTACACCATGGTGACCACCATATGGAGAAGAGTGGCAAGCCTCAAGAATTTCCATTTGTTCCTCCTTCGGTACACATCGTCAAATCACACCATCGGTACAAATCCGGAAGAGAAAAGGCTCATCCCAATAATAGTCAAGGCAATCCCATTTGAGCTTCTTCCTTTGGTTTGACGAGAACTCATTCGGTACAATGCCACTCACAAGATAATTGGCAAAGTCGGCGAACCATGGCATCCCGATCATAGAAATGTCTAGGAGTTGCTCGCCGGGAAATGAATCATTTATCTCAAGGCCATTATGTGGGCTCCCCTCCTACTCCAAACGAGACAAGTGGTCCGCCACTTGGTTTTCACTACCTTTGCGGTCTTGAATCTCTAGATCAAACTCTTGAAAAAGAAGCACCCACCGCATTAATCTTGCTTTAGAATCTTTCTTGCTCATCAAATATCGAAGCGCCGTATGGTCAGTGTGAACAATCACCTTTGTACCCATCAAGTACGGGCAGAACTTGTCCATAGCAAAAACAATAGCAAGGTGCTCTTTTTCGATCACTGTGTAGTTGACTTGGGCATCATTCATGGTTTTACTAGCATAATAGACCGGATAGAAGATTTTGTTGATACGCTGCCCCAAAACTGCTCCGACCGCAACATCACTTGCGTCACACATGAGCTCAAAAGGCAAGCTCCAATTCGGTGCGGTAATAATAAGAGTAGTAGTCAACTTGAACTTGAGCAATTCGAATGCCTTTATACAATCCTTGTTGAAATTGAACTTGGCATTCTTATCCAAAAGTTTACACAAGGGGTTCAACACCTTAGAAAAGTCCTTGATGAATCGGCGATAGAACCCTGCATGACCCAAGAAACTCCTCACTCCCTTTACGGATGTAGGGGGGAGTTTGGAGATCACCTCAATTTTGGCCTTGTCGACCTCAGTACCATGCTTTGAAATTTTGTGGCCGAGGACTATGCCTTCTTCGACCATGAAGTGACATTTCTCCCAATTCAAAACCAAGTTTGTCTCCTCACATCTTGCCAAGACCTTATCCAAGTTGTTCAAGCAATCATTGAAGGAATTCCCAACCACGGAGAAATCATCCATAAAGACCTCAAGAAAATCCTCCACCATGTCGGTGAAGATGGCCATCATACACCGTTGAAAGGTCGTCGGTGCATTACATAACCCAAATGGCATCCGCGAGAATGCGAAAGTACCATAGGGACAAGTGAAAGTAGTCTTTTCTTGGTCCTTAGGAGCAATGAGAATTTGATTGTAGCCGGAATATCCATCAAGGAAATAATAAAAAGCTCGTCCGGCCAACCTGCCAAGCATTTGATCAAGAAATGGAAGCGAAAAATGATCTTTCCGAGTGACTTTGTTGAGCTTCCGATAGTCCATGCACACTCTCCACCCGGTCAACGTTTTTGTAGGAATTAATTTGTTCTTGTCATTGGTGACCACAGTCATGCTCCCTTTCTTTGGGACAATTTTTCTATTATATAAATATTTTTATATATTGATATATAATATACATATTTTTTTATATATTCAGAATGTAATTGTTTTTAGCTAAGCATCCAAGTTGATCGGATAACTCAGAAGCTAACCACAATTTGGTGTGTTTGGTACGAAAATATTTTTCTAAAAATATTTTTCCTGGATAATGAATATTTTTATCAATTATTTTCCCATGTTTGGTTGGTGGGTGAAAAGCTTTTTCGAAAAAATATTTTCTAGTGTTTGTTTAGAGAGTAAAAAATATTTTTTAAAAAAAATATTTTTTTTGTGCTACTTTCCTTAACCCTACTTCCCCTAAATCCCCATGTTTTCTGTGCTCCTCCCTCCCCTCCCCTCCCCTCCTCCCCCTCCAACATTTTCAGGACTCTATTTTCTTCAAAAATTTAATTATTCTTTTAAAAATTCACACAAACCCAAAAGGGACTAATGTGTTGCCTTACCTTTTTATACTCAGAAACAACGTTGAAATTTGTATTACATAACTAAAAAGAAAATACTCTTTTTTGGTTGAAAAAGAAAGTACTTTTTCTACAACATGAAAAAAATATTCATTTTGTTAAAATGAAAGAAAATACTTTTTTACATTATGAAAAGAAAATACTCATTTTGTTGAAATGAAAAAAATAATACTTTTTATTACATATTTATTGAAACGAAAAAAATTACGTTTTTTACATCATAAAAGAAAGTATTTTTTTTGTTGAAATAAAAGAAAATACTTTTTTACATCATGAAAAGAAAATAGTCATTTTGTTGAAATAAAAAAAAAATACTTTTTACTACATTATTTTGTTGAAATGAAAGAAAATACATTTTCAACATCATGAAAAGAAAGTATTTTTTTTGTTGAAATAAAAGAAAATACTTTTTACTACATCAATTTGTTGAAATGAAAGAAAATTATTTTTCAACATCATGAAAAGAGAGTACTTTTTTTGTTGAAATGAAAAAAGATATTTTTTTTGTTAAAATGAAAAAAGATACTTTTTACTACATTATTTTGTTAAAATAAAATAAAATACTTTTTCTACATCATGAAAAGAAAGTACTTTGTTTGTTGAAATGAAATAAAATACTTTTTTATATCATGAAAAAAATACTAATTTTGTTGAAATGAAAAAAAGAAAGTACTCTATCTATAACATGAAAAGAAAGTATTTTTAATAATATTTCTATTTAGGAAGGGGGTAGGGGAGGGTGTGATGGGTGGGGTAGGAGTGGGGTGGGCGGGATAGGGGTGGGGTAGGATAGGTGTTTGGGGGGGGGGGGGGATTGGTGGGAATGGGGAATAGGGTGGGAAAAGTTGAAGAAAGTTTTGAAAAATGTTTTTCTTTCTCTTGATAGAAAAAACATTTTGAGTTCATGAAGAAAATATTTCAAAAATATTTAAGCCAATCAAACATGAAAATTCATACCAAACATACCCTTTAAAAGAAAACTTTTCCATTTATTATCTAGAGGGATCTCCTAAAAATTACGAAGGAAAATCCCTACGGATTTGAGAGGGGGGGAAAAAGAAGAAGAAAGAGACTTATATCGTCATTAGGATAAATTTCGAACATTAATTTAACACGTATGAAGAGTCTAAATTAAGTGCTTCTAGACCTTTTGAGTTTTCACACTGAAAAGCACTAGTGTAGTAAACAACTAATCAAACACCTATACATGTCAAATTATAACGTACTTTTAACCAAATAAAAAAGGTCTTCAATTCGTGCTGGCATTAGTAATTTAGAGTTGGATAAAATAACCACAAAATAAATAATACTAGTAGTACAAAGAACAACCGAAAGTCCATAAAAAGTTCACAAATGTGAGGTTTATTGGTAAAACCCTCCAACTTTTTTAAGTCCCTCCCGAAACCAATCCTTGTATTACATTAAAGAAAATTATGTTCTCCCCAAGCAAGTAGAATAAAATTATTTTCGGGTAAATTTCATAAATGTTTATATGACTATAATTTTTTTACAGTTAAGTCATATAACTTTGCTTTCTCACATAAAAATCATATAATTATGACTTTTTTTTCATCAAAGTCACATAACTATATTTTCTCACACAAAAATTATAAAAGTTTTACTAACTTACACACAATTCATAGAGAACGAAAAATATAAATTTTAGTAATATTTTCTTATTTTGTGATTTTTTATTTTCAATGTGATAAATAATAATCCAATTAAAATAGGAATGATTTCAAGTCTTGATGGTCGACCAAGGACAAAGTGGTAATTTTACATAGCTAATTATAATATGTATTTTTATTGCTCTGATAATAGCCGTGTCCTTCCTCACATTCTTCCATTTAGAATTCTCGACAGCTCTGTCCTGCAAGCTTCTTTCACTATTGTACTTTGTTAATCATCTACTACGGCTAATGAGTTCTAGCAACAGTCGTCTTCCATTAGCATTAGACCTTTCTCCCTAACCTTTTCTTATCTTTCGTATCCTCTTTTAGGGATTCACATTTCCTTATCTCTGATCAGAATTGGAATAAAACTCTATGTTTCACAAATTGGGATAAACTTACCTGCTACTTCCTGCTGAACGAACCCTTGGAACAGCAATCGTCTACCAGGATGGAGCACTCTTGGAGCTTTCGAAGTGCTGAGTCGAAATATTGTGGTATACCCCTTTAATTGTTGTTTTTCAAGGGTTTAAATATTTTTTTCCTTATTTATTTATCTTAATCGGTTAAAGGTGGATCCTCTGATAATTTTGAGATATAACCTCTTTGAAATATTGAATTCTTTTGAGGTCTAAAACAGGTAAAAATTTAATAATCGATGATTTAAAATTTTGATGTATAACCCCTTTAAATTTTAGTTTGCACTTCCCGACTGCTTAGCACCATCTTTGCTATTATATTCTTGTTCTTTCCCTCATCGAGTTTTGTGTTTTTCGTTATTTATATTTTGATTCTTCTTCCAACCTCCTCTTAAATAAGGTTCAAAGTTTTGCTTCCTTAATTTTATTATTTCAACTGTTCAAATATTTTCAGGTGTTCCATAATATGCTTAGTGGGTTGTAAATGCATAACCAGTGCAACATATGAAATTTTAAGACCATAAAGGTACTAATTAGAGGTTAGTTTTGAATCATTCTATTGTTTAACTAAAATAATTGAGCGGATTGTGTGAAGGTTGTTTATCTTTACGCGCTTTGCTTGCTTCCGTGGCTGCCATTGTGAATAACAAAAATGCATGCATTTTATGTATCAGTTGTTATTGAACTGTATTTGTAAAATAATTCTGGAGAAGATAAAATAACATATAAACAGAAATGTAAAAGAAACAGAATTTAATCCGAGCTCATTGAATTCACAGTGTTTCCTTAAGGAATTTAATCCCCTCTTAGTACCCAAGGTTGTGAATTATTTTCTCCCAGGATAGAACGAATTACACACTGGTGTAGCGATACTTCAAACACCAATGTTTCAGCGAACACAAAGATCGGTAGCAAATCACACTTATTGTTGCTTTGTTTGTAGTTAAAACAATGCAGAAGAAAGGAGGAGAAGTCAGAAATTCGTATGGAAAATCTGAGAGAATGGACTGGTATTTATAGCCAATGTTGAGCTCAAACTGAAGAGGTGCAACTCTTCAAAACTTAGAGGTCTTCAAATCCGAAGAGGTGCAAACTGTTTCTTCAAATCTGAAGAGGTGCAAACTATTCTTCAAATGCGAAGAGGTGCAAACTGTTTCAGCCATATTGTAAATGTGTTTTACAAAAGGCGAAGGGCATATACTATTCCGTTGGATTTTATATTAATATTCTATTTACAAAAAATCGGATATTTAATAACATTTCTGTTAATATTTACTATTAACAAATAAATTTGGTCCAAAAAATCAATCAACCAATCGATCATTTGACAAAATACGAAAAAGGACCGCAGGTGCGAGCTCGCGGATGCGAGGATCATTTGACCAAATCCAAATCCAAATTCGAATAATCCGAAGCTGAAGCCGAGCCGAGCCGAGCGAGCGACGACGACGGCGCGAGGCTTGCCTTCTTCTTAACTCTTTAAGAGCTAGAAGAAGTGCAATTGTATATATCCCCATCAAAATCTTTTCCTCTTCCAATATGGGAAAATGTTCCTTTGTCGAGGAGGGAAACTCAAATATTTTTAATTTTCCTCCTTTTTCCATTCACCCTCTTTTAAGCTACATTTAAGCTTAAAACCCCAATAATTTTAAGCTACATTTAAGCTTAAAAACCCAGCAATCCTCCACATGAATGGGGAATGGCTATATCACGAAAATATGCATGAAAAACTGTGTAATTCGCAAGCAAGGATTAATTGCATATGTGTCACGACCCAAAATCCCGCCACAGGTGTCGTGATGGCACCTAGTCTCTAATACTAGGTAAGCCGATTTCAATAACATTTTTTGAAGCCATGTTTTTTTCTTATTTATTTAAATAAGCAACCAAAACTAACAGCGGAATGAATAAGAACATACAACCTCCCAAGACTGGTAGTACTGAGTCACGAACTCTAGTTGAATACATGGAATGATCATGAGGACCAAATATACAATACTATTTGATTAAAAATTAACAGTACAATGAAATGAACAGACTCCAATGGACTGCGACGACCAAGCATCTCTACCTTGAATCCTTGCGATCACACTCTAACTCTGTCCGGGTCCGATACCTCCAATACCTGGCTCTGCACAAAAATGTTCAGGAGTGTAGTATGAGTACACCACGGTCGGTACCTAGTAAGTATCAAGACTAACCTCAGTGGAGTAGAGACGAGGTACAGTCAAGACACTCACTAGTCTAATAGCCTGTGCAATATAGTATACAAAATAATACTGAAAAATAACTAGCAATGATAACAACAAAATCAACCAGTGATATAACAACAACGCAACAAGAACATCATAATTATTGCTCAGACGAATAAGAAACACAAGTACAACTAATTAATCAAGTCCTTCAAATATAAATTCTTTCGCCTATATATTTTTCAAATAATAATCTTCAGGATACAATACTTTCAAATAAATATATTTTCAAGTAAAAGTCACCTTGTGACACCTCATTTCACAATCATAAAAATTACGGGTCTCAGTCCACTTTCATATTTTTTCACGACACCTCGTGCCCATATTTTTATCACCATCACACGGACAACTCACGTGTCAAAATATCAATATATATAAGATCCACAGGATCAATTTATTTTCACTAAAGTAAGGTTAAAATCTTTAAATCAAGTAAGAAATCAACAAAGGAATAAATTTATTTTAGAAATTATTTGGGTAAAGAAAATGACATTTCAATTAAAATAAAGCATCCGATGACTACTAATTTGGATGTAAAATTTATTAAATTAAAATATAATAGCAATTTTTTTTATTTGAAACAACTCAATTCTAGAAAATCAGTAAAAACCATAAATACAAATGTACAGAGTCTTGTACAAAGAGCCAAAACCAATACGATACAACAAGGAATACAAAACACATAATTAAATCAAATAATACATCGCGGAAGAACATAAGAATTTACATATCACGGAAAAATAAAATAACCTAAGGCAAGCGCATCCATAGAAAAACATCAACAAAAGGACACTCCCGAGGTACCGCCTCGTAGTCCCAAAAGTAAATATGTAAGACAGGGGGATCTCCCGGAATACCGTTCCGTAGTCCCAAAGTAAATATGCAGGGTAGAAGGATCTCCCGGAATACCGTTCTGTAGTCCCAAAGTAAATATGCGGGGCAGGAGGATCTCCCGGAATACCATTCCGTAGTCCCAAAGTAAAAATGCAGGGGCAAGGGGATCTCCCGGTACCCAAAGTAAATATGCAGGGGCAGGGGATCTCCCGGAATACCGTTCCGTAGTCCCAAAGTAAATATGCAGGGCAGGGGGATCTCCCGGAATACCGTTCCGTAGTCCCAAAGTAAATATCATTTCAACAACTACACATCAAGTGCTCACATATCACAAATGGCTCATCAAGTGCTCAAATTTAACAACATATCACAAATTGCACGTCGAGTGCTCAAATATTTCAACTTGCTATAGAAATCAACAATACATCATTTTTTTTACAATAAGGAGCCCATGGCTCGATCATAATGTACACAAAATCTTAACAAAAATATCTGGGAGTGAACAACTCAACAAAATAATATTTCACTTAAATTCAAGGTGACAATCACACCAAATCATCATAGAAAAATAATTTCAACAAACAAGGATCTAGGCGTGACAAATAGAGGATTTAATAAGTTATAAAAATTTTCCAACTTAATACTTAAGGGCGTCTACGAATTTCAACCGATATAATTTGCACATATAAACCAAGTACGTATTCGTCACCTCGCGTACATAGTTTTAAATTACATAATTTTCACATAAGACTCAATGCCTAAGGGATAATTCCCCCACTCGAGGTTAGGCAATATACTTACCTTTTTGAAGTTATGCCAATATTCCATAATCGCCTTCTTGCTTGAATTGACCTCCAAACACCTCGAATCTAGCCACAAATAATTCGATTCAGTCAATAAAATTTATTGGAATTAATTCCATAAGAAAATACTAATTTTCCAACAAAAACCCGAAATTAGCTCAAAAATCGTCCGTGGGGCCCACATCTTGGAACCCTACAAAAGTAACAAAATCCGAAAGCCCATTCAACCACGAGTCTAACCATACCAATTTTACCAAAATCCGACCTCAACTCGTCCTCCAAATCTTCAAATCTTATTTTCAAATCCCTAAGTTCAGACCCTGATTTACACCTCAAAAACATGTAATCTAGTCGGATTAGTCGATGATAATTTAATATTATGGAGTAGAAATGATCACAAATGACTTACCTCAAGTTTTCCTTGAATTCTCTCTCAAAATCTCCCACAAAACAGTGCTTGAAGTCCCAAAAATGGCAAAAACTCGGAATCCCTCTGTTTTTAACATTCTGTCCAGGATTTTCGCACCCGCAGTGATTTTTTTGCTCCCGCGGTCTTCGCACCCGCGATGATTTTTTACGCACCCGCGGGCTTCGCACCTGCAATGATTTTTTTCGCACCCGCGATGATTTTTTTCGCACCCGCGGTGCCTGGACAGCCCATGCATTTTCGCTTCTGCGAATCAATCCTCTCATCCACGAGCTCGCACCTACGGCCCTTTTTCGCGCAGGTGCGATCACACCAGCAGCCCAGCTACTTCAACTCCTCCTCCAAATCCAAATTCGATCCGTTAAGCATCTGAAACCCACCCGAGACCTTCGGGACTCCGTCCGAATATACCAACAAGTTCCATAACATAACACGGACCTACTCGAGGCCTCAAATCATATCAAACAACATCAAAATGACGAATCGCACCTCAAATCAAAATCTATGAATTTTGAACTTTCAAATTCTATATCTTGTGCTTAAACATATCAAATCAATCCGGAATGACTTCAAATTTTGCACACAAGTCATAAATGACATAACGAAGCTATTCAAATTTCCAGAATAAGATTTCGACCCCGATATCAAAAAGTCAACCCCCCCGGTCAAACGTCCCAAATTTAATTTTCGCTATTTCAAGCTTACTTCCACTACGGACCTCCAAATACTTTTTCGGACACGCTCCTAAGTCCAAAATCACCATACGGATCTATTGACATCATCAAAATTCCATTCCGGAGTCGTTTACTCAAAAGTCAACTCTCCAGTCAACTCTTTCCATTTAAGCTTCTAAACAAGGATTGTTCTTTTAATTTAATTTCGAATCTTCAGTAAATCAAACTCGACCATACCCGCGGGTCATAATACATATTGCGAAGCTTCTCGAGACCTTAAGTCACTGAACGGGGCGTAAATTCTTAAAACGACAAGTCGGGTCATTACATTCTTCACCTCTTAAACAAACGTTCGTCCTCGACCGTGTTAAGAATCTTTCTGAGGACTTTAAATTACTGAGTATATTCTTGCACATATACTTGTGGGTGATTCTACATTCCCGCAATTTGACACGGGTCCGACAACACCATCTCAATTGAGATTATTTATTTTCTCCATTCTTATAAGCTTTAGAGCAAAAATCCCTAACTCTCCAATCATTTCCAAAATGCCTGATTTTCACTTCGACGCACGGTATTAGTCTCAATTGGCTATAGCAACTCGTGCCTATGCACACATAAACTTTTTTGATAGTGTTGAAGTACTTCAAACTTTTTCTGGGGTATTTCATTCTTCCCCGCTTAGGATCATTCACCCTCAAACACACAACATAACTTATCTCTTCTTTCGCACATCGCAATCCTCCAAATTTTACTAACTCCCAAATTTTTTAGAAAATTTCGGCAGAGTCTTCACTGTAATTGGGCCTAACCACCTGCCAGAGTAACATCAAAATAACTCCTACAACACATCCGCAACCCAACAAAACACCACAAGGTATATATCAATAACACTAATCTCAGCATTGCATTATCATAATGATATCAGGACATGAAGCAAATCATATGTATGCTTATCACCACATCTCTGGTCTTAAAAGTTGTTCATAATAAATTCCTGTATCATCAATTAATCTCATATTAACCACCACCTCGTTTCGAATTTTTACAACACTGACAACAGAATGCGAGGCATGAAGACCTCATGATTACTTACTCGGATTAATGAGTAACATTTAACGCCACCTGGGCACTCACCTCATAGGCTAAAACTCAATGTTTACAGCACGAAAATGGCTGAATATGAACAGAAAATCTACAGCCTAACATGCATGAATCCCTATTAATATTATTGTACAAATTAAATTTCACAAAGGGAGAATTTTAAAATCATAAATATTTCACCACAAGGACCTCGTCCTTAACTCCGAATCACAAGTATTTTGCATATTGTGCCAACTGAAATTTCAATTTCCTTTCTTTCTTCTTTTCAATAAATTTTTGTAAATATTTTTCATAACACATAATGAACCCTCATACCGGTAGGGCATATAATTCATAAAATTGGAATCAATTATTCCGAAACA
Source organism: Nicotiana tabacum (assembly GCF_000715075.1). Classification (NCBI taxonomy): domain Eukaryota; kingdom Viridiplantae; phylum Streptophyta; class Magnoliopsida; order Solanales; family Solanaceae; genus Nicotiana; species Nicotiana tabacum. Next base: position 39,676,200 of record NC_134091.1, read on the forward strand.
CATCAAACCCACTTTAATGAATAGTAAAAGTTACTTTTGGACTTATAGTCCTCAATGGTGCCCAAAAATAAAAATGATAGACACAGGCTCACATCTTCAAATCTCCCAACAGGAATAAACATATAAGTGGTTCACAAAATTACGAAGCTCACCCATAAGCAGAGCATAATAGGAGGGCTCACCTCAATATTCAAAACCGAATCAAATTAAGGGAAAAATATCCTTTTATAACAAAAATCAGGATCGTACCTGTAACGTCACCATCTGGTGTATTGGCCTCAGCAAAATCACAGCGATTATATCAACGGGTCGGGTCTCCACCTCTTAGGTGCCCACTACCCGCCTGTCCTCCACCTCTAGCTTACTGTCCACGTGGAGTATTAATTGGAATAAAGCTTGTAGCCTAATTATTCTGATGAAATTCGTCTCTTCCAAGTCTGGGACATTCCTCTTGATGTGTCTAGTACAATCACATTGAAAACAACCCCTCTGCGGGTTCGGCTGCTCATACTGAGTCTCTGTCGGATAACTGGAATAACCATTATAGGAATCCCGTGCCGGTGGTGCATTAAAAGAACTTACTATAGCACCCCGAGTATTCTGAAATTGTTTCTGTGACCTCGCTGGTACTGAAATATAGAATTATTAGGGAAACGGGAATACCGTAAGTCCCAGCATCATCCCATACGAATCTCAGCTCTTAATCATATACAAATTTCGGAGAACCTTTCAATACTACATAAATACATCTCAGGCCAAAACTGATATAACACATGACCCCCACAATCTGATCGTTGATAGTGGACTCCCCTCACTTGGTGTAAAGCCATAGGGCACATTCTGATGATCCACAATACTAACCTTCATCGCTCGTACGACTCCGGTCATAAGACATCTCAAACCATTTATTTGGCGCATGTCATCCTCGTGACAGTTAAACTCGCTTCCTCTAGTGCCTTGGTTGCGTACGTACCCTTCGCTAAATAGAAATCCTATACGAACTACATAGTCTTTAATACCACCAGCTATTTCAGGTCTACATCCACCTCGTGACCCTACTACAATTTATGATGATTAGGCAATTAATTAAACCTTCTTAATATCATACTTATCAACCAGATGTCAGAACCTACTGCACCCCAATGTGCACAACTGAATGATCTCTCAATACTTCTGTATCCTCTATCTGGACGACACGTTGTAATAATGGTTGAGCAACCCTGGATATCTTATAACCCCTCTATAGTATCACGAACTATTGGCGCATAGTTGATACCGAGTGCGCAATTTCATACACGAGCGGATGCAAAAAAACATAAGATATATGCTTCAAGCTGATTAATGTTGCACGATGAGGAATGAAAGAAGTGAAAATATTTCCTACTAGCTCTGTAGCCTCTCGAAGATAAGTACAAACGTCTCCGTACCGATCCGCAAGACACTACTAAACTCGTTCGTGACTCGTAGAACCTATGAACCTAGAGCTTTGATACTAACTTGTCACGACCCAAAATCCCGTCACAGGCGTCGTGATGGCACCTAGTCTCTAATACTAGGTAAGCCGATTTCAGTAACAATTTTTTAAGCCATTTTGTTTTCTTATTTATTTAAATAAGCAACCAAAACTAACAACGGAACGAATAAGAACATACAACCTCCCAAGACTGGTAGTACTGAGTCACGAACTCTAGCTGAATACATGGAATGATCACGAAGACCAAATATATAATACTGTTTGATTAAAAATTAACAGTACAATGAAATGAACAGACTCCAAGGGACTGCGACGACCAAGCAGCTCTATCTTGAATCCTTGCGATCACACTCTAACTTTGTCCGGTCCGATACTTATAATACCTGGCTCTGCACAAAAATATGCAGAAGTGTAGTGTGAGTACACCACGGTCGGTATCCAGTAAGTATCAAGACTAACCTCAGTGGAGTAGAGACGAGGTACAGTTAAGACACTCACTAGTCTAATAGCCTGTGCAATATAGTATACAAAATAATACTGGAAAATAACTAGCAATGATAACAACAAAATCAACCAGTGATATAACAACAATGCAACAAGAACATCATAATTATTGCTCAGACGAATAAGGAACACAAGTACAACCAATTAATCAAGTCCTTCAAATATAAATTCTTTCGCCTATATGTTTTTCAAATAATAATCTTCAGGATATAATACTTTCCAATAAATATATTTTCAAGTAAAAGTCACCATGTGATACCTCATTTCACAATCATAAAAATTATGGGTCTCGGTCCGCTATTATATTTTTTCACGACACCTCGTGCCCATATTTTTATCACCATCACACGGACAACTCACGTGTCAAAATATCAATATATATAAGATCCACAGGATCAATTTATTTTCACTAAAGTAAGGTTAAAATCTTTAAATCAAGAAAGAAATCAACAAAGGAATGAATTTATTTTAGAAATCATTTGGGTAAAGAAAATGACATTTCAATTAAAATGAAGCATCCGATGACTACTAATTTGGATGTAAAATTTATTAAATTAAAACATAATAGCAATTTATTTTTATTCGAAACAACTCAATTCTCGAAAACTAGTAAAAACCATAAACACAAATCTGCAGAATCTTGTACAAAGAGCCAAAACCAACACGATACAACAAGGAATACAAAACACATAATAAAATCAAATAATACATCATGGAAGAACACAAGAATTTACATATCACGAAAAAACAAAATAACCAAAGGCAAGTGCATCCATAGAAAAACATCAACAAAAGGGCACTCCCGAGGTACCGCCTCGTAGTGCCAAAAATAAATATGCAAGACAGGGGGGATCTCCCGAAATACCGTTCCGTAGTCCCAAAGTAAATATGCAGGGCAGGAGGATCTCCCGGAATACCGTTCCGTAGTCCCAAGGTAAATATGCAGGGGCAGGGGGATCTCCCGAAATACCGTTCCGTAGTCCCAAAGTAAATATGTAGGGCGGGGGGATCTCCTGGAATACCGTTCCGTAGTCCCAAAGTAAATATGATTTCAACAACTACACATAAAGTGCTCACATATCACAAATGGCTCATCAAGTGCTCAAATTTTACAACTTATCACAAATTGCACATTGAGTGCTCAAATATTTCAACTTGCCACAGAAATCAACAATACATCATTTTTCCACAATAAGGAGCCCATGGCTCGACCATAATGTACACAAAATCTTAACAAAAATATCCGGGAGTAAACAACTCAACAAAATAATATTTCATATAAATTCAAGGTGGCAATCACACCAAATCATCATAGAAAAACAATTTCAACAAATAAGGACATGACAAATAGAGGATTTAATAAGTTACAAAAAATTTCCAACTTTATACTTAAGGGCGTCTACGAATTTTAATTGATATAATTTGCACATATAAACCAAGTACGTACTCGTCACCTCGCGAACATGGTTTCAATTACACAATTTTCACATAAGACTCAATGCCTAAGGGGTAATTCCTCCACTCGAGGTTAGGCAAGATACTTACCTTTTTGAAGTTATGCCAATATTTCATAATCACCTTCTTGCTTGAATTGACCTCCAAACACCTAGAATCTAGCCACAAATAATTCGATTCAGTCAATAAAATTTATGGGAATTAATTCCATAAGAAACTACTAATTTTCCAACAAAAATCCGAAATTAGCTCAAAAATCGTCCGTGGGGCCCACAACTGGGAACCCTACAAAAGTTACAAAATCCGAAAGCCCATTCAACCACGAGTCTAACCATATCAATTTTACCAAAATCCGACCTCAACTCGACCTCCAAATCTTCAAATCTTATTTGCAATTCCCTAAGTTCAAACCCCGATTTACACCTCAAAAACATGTAATCTAGTCGGATTAGTCGATGATAATTCAATAATATGGAGTTGAAATGATCACAAGTGACTTACCTCAAGTCTCCCTTGAATTCTCTCTCAAAATCGCCCCAAAAACCGTGCTTGAAGGCCCAAAAATGGCAAAAACTCGGAACCCCTCTGTTTTTAATATTCTGTGCAGGATTTTCGCACCCGCGGTGATTTCTTCGCACCTGCGGTCTTCGCACCCGCGGTGCCTGGAAAGCCCATGCATTTTTGCTTCTGCGAATCAATCCTCGCATCCTTGAGCTCGCACTTGCGGCCCTTTTTCGCGCAGGTGCGATCACACCAGCAGCCCAGCTGCTTCAACTCCTCCTCCAAATCCAAATTCGATCCGTTAAGCATCTGAAACTCACCCGAGGTCCTCGGGACCCCGTCCGAATATACCAATGAGTTCCATAACATAACACGGAGTTACTCGAGGCCTCAAATCATATCAAATAATATCAAAACGATGAATCGCACCTCAAATCAAAATTTATGAACTTTGAACTTTCAAATTCTATATCTTGTGCCGAAACATATCAAATCAATCCGGAATGACTTCAAATTTTGCACACAAGTCATAAATGACATAACGAAGCTATTCAAATTTCCAGAATAAGATTTCGACCCCGATATCAAAAATTCAACCCCCGGTCAAACTCCCCAAAAATTAATTTTCGCCATTTCAAGCTTACTTCCACTACGGACCTCCAAATAATTTTTCGGACACGCCCCTAAGTCCAAAATCACCATACGAAACTATTGACATCATTAAAATTCCATTTCGGAGTCGTTTACTCAAAAGTCAACTCTCCAGTCAACTCTTTCCATTTAAGCTTCTAAATAAGGATTGTTCTTTTAATTTAATTCTGAATCTTTAGTAAATCAAACTCGACCATACCCGCGGATCATAATACATATTGCGAAGTTGCTCGAGACCTTAAGTCACTAAACGAGGCATAAATTCTTAAAACGACAAGTCGGGTCGTTACAATATGGATAAGTAGGTTTCCCTTTGAACTTTCCGTAGTGAACTTATGTCGGATATACTCGGTCAATCGGTAGATTTGATATCTTTGAACCGTCGAACTTTGGTGTATACCTAGACAACCATAAATCACACAACCAACCCTTAACTATCTTTGGCTGTCATTGTTGTGTTCGTTTCAGCCATGAACACCGCCTGGTTTAATAAGTGCGTAGAGAATTGGCCTTACAAAATTCCCCTTGAAGCGGCTAACACTTCACACTTACATAGGTGATTCTTAAACGTGTCATCCCGTAGATACACTATTTGATATACCCCGTATCAAATTTAGAAATTATTAAAAAGCCTTAATGTTTTATCCTTGGTACTGAACATTGTCCCATCACGAGAAAGGACCAAACTTTTAGTTGACAATGTTGAACCGTCATTAATGACTTTGTTTGATCTCCTTCAACCTAGATCTTGGGATTTTCAGTCTTCTAGGTAGAGTTACCGCCACAATGGCTTGTTCTCGGCCATAGTCCCATTCCCCTCGATGATTTCTCAACTACCTCTCTAGTTTGGCCTTTTGTAAGTGGAATCGACATATTATTGCTTGACTTTACATAGTCAATCGTGATAATTCCTCTAGAGAGTAATTGCCTAACGGTTTTATGTCTTCTCGTATATGACAAGATTTACTGTTATACATCATGCTCCCAGCCCTTCCAATTGTCGCTTGACTATCGCAATGTATGCATATTGGTGCCAATAGTTTGGGCCAAAATGGAATGTCTTCCAAGAAATTCCGGAGCCATTTAGCTTCTTTGCCGGCTTTATCTAAGGCTATGAACTCAGCTTCCATTGTAGAGCGGGCAATACAAGTTTGCTTGGACGACTTCCAAGATACCGCTCCTCCACAAATAGTGAATACATATCCACTTGTAGACTTAGAATCAGTTGAACTGGTAATCCAATTTGCATTACAGTATCCCTCAATCACTGCAGGATATTTACTGTAGTGCAAATCAAAGTCTTGGGTATGTTCTAAATATCACAAAAGTCATTTCATTGCCATCCAATGATATTGACCTGGATTGCTCGTATATCGACTCAATTTACTTATAGCATAAGCTATATCTGGTCGTGTAAAATTCATGATATACATTAAGCATCCCAACACACGCGCATAATCCAATTGTGATATGTTTTGGCCTTTGTTCTTTGCTAATGCAAGATTCACGTCAATTGGAGTCTTTGCAACTTTAAACCCTAAGTGCTTGAATTTTCCAAGTACTGTCTTAATATAATGAGATTGTAACAATGCCAGACCTTGAGGAGTCTTATTGATCTTAATCCCCAGAATTAAATCAGTAACTCCCAAGTCCTTCATATCAAACTTGCTAGTTAGCATACGCTTAGTCGCATTTATGTTGGCAATGTCATTACTCATTATCAGCATATCATCCACATATAAGCAAATAATGACTATGTGATTTGGAACATTTTTAATGTACACACATTTATCACATTCATTTATCTTAAAACCATTTGACAACATTGTTTGGTCAAATTTCGCATGCCATTGTTTGGGTGCTTGTTTTAGTCCGTAAAGAGACTTAACAAGTCTACATACCTTCTTTTATTTACCTGGAACCACAAACCCTTCAGGTTGTTCTATGTAGATTTCTTCCTCCAAATCTCCATTTAAGAAGGTCGTCTTAACGTCCATTTGATGAATTTCAAGACCATAAACTGTAGCTAATGCTACTAACATTCATATGGACGTAATTCTTGTAACTAGAGAGTATCTATCAAAATAATCAAGACCTTCTCGCTGTCTATACCCTTTGACTACAATTCTTGCCTTATATTTATCAATAGTGTCATCATCTTTCATTTTCCTCTTAAAAATCCATTTAGAACCCAAAGGTTCATTTCCAGGAGGAAGATTAACCAATTCCCATGTATGGTTGTTCAATATGGATTCTATTTCACTATTGACTGCCTATTTCCAAAACAATGATTCCGAAGAAGACATAGCTTCTTTAAATGTTTGAGGCTCATTTTCCAATAAAAAAGTCACAAAATCTGGTCCAAATGAAGTAGACGTTCTTTGACGTTTACTACGTCTTGGATCATCCTGATTAAATGTACTTTCTTTTGTTTCTTCCCGAGATCATTTAGATCCTTCACCAATCGACTCACATTCCTTTTTATACGGGTATATATTTTCAAAGAATTCAGCATTATCTGATTTTATAACCGTATTATTATGAATGTCGGGATTTTCTGATTTATGAACCAGAAATCAATATGCTTTACTATTGGTCGCATATCCTATGAAAACACAATCAACGGTTTTCGGTCCTATTTTTACACTTTTGGGTTTAGGAACTTGCATTTTTGCCAAATACCCCCACACTTTAAAATAATTCAAATTGGGCTTCCTTCCTTTCTATTTTTCATATGGAATGGATTGTGTTTTGCTATGGGGTACTCGATTTAGTATCCGGTTGGCCGTAAGAACGGCTTCCCCCCACAAGTTCTGTGGCAAACCAGAACTTATTAACAATGCGTTCATCATCTCCTTTAATGAACGATTCTTTCTTTCCGCAATCCCATTGGATTGGGGCATGTAAGGGGCCGTTGTTTGATGAATTATTCCATATTCTAAACATATTTCTTCAAAAGGAGATTCATATTCTCCACCCCTATCACTTCTTATCATTTTAATTTTCTTGTTAAGTTGCGTTTCAACTTCATTTTTGTATTGCCTGAATGCATCTATTGCTTCATCTTTATTATTAAGTAAGTAAACATAGCAATATCGAGTATTGTCGTCAATAAAAGTTATGAAATACTTCTTTCTACCGCGAGATGGTATTGACTTCATGTCGCAAATATCTGTGTGAATTAAGTCTAAAGGATTTGAATTCCTTTTAACTGACTTATAAGGATGTTTAACATACTTAGATTTCACACATATTTGACATTTTGATTTGTCGCATTCAAACATAGACAATACTTCCAAATTAATCATTTTCCGTAAGGTTTTGTAATTGACATGACCCAATTATGCCATAATTCATTTGACTCAAGTAAGTAAGAAGAAGCTGAAATTTTATTATTATTCTCAATAACCATTACATTCTGCTTGAAAAGGCTCTCAGTGAGGTAACCTTTTCCTACAAATATTTTATTCTTACTTATTACAACCTTATTGGATACAAAATACACTTAAATCTATTCTTAACAAGAAGTCCAGCAGAGACTAAGTTCTTTCTAATCTTGGGAATATGAAGGACGTTGTTCAAAGTCACTACCTTACCAGAAGTCATTTTCATAAATATCTTCCCAGATCCTTCAATTTTGGCCATTGCAGAATTTCCCATAGAAAGCGTCTCTTCGGGTCCAACAAGAGCATATGTAGCAAAAGCTTCTCTAACAGCACAAACATGGCGACTGGCTCCAGAATCAATCCACAACTCCTTAGGATTTCCCACCAGGTTACATTCAGAAAGCATAGTACACAAGTCATCGATATCTTCGTGCTTTTCAACTATGTTTGCTTGACCCTTCTTCTTGTCTTTCTTTGGAGCACGACAGTCTGCAGATCTGTGTCCAGCTTTTTCACAGTTGTAGCAATTTCTGTTGAACCGCTTCTTGCTTGGGTTGCTTTTTCGGTCCATAAGCCTTCTTCCTCTTTTTATCCTCAACAATGTTTGCTCCCATTATTGTTGAGTTTCCACGACCTTTCTTTTCAGCAGCTTTGTTGTCCTCTTCGATTCTCAACTGAACAATGAGATCTTCAAGGGATATCTTTTTTCGTTTGTGTTTCAAGTAGTTTTTTAAGTCCTTCCACAAAGGAGGCAACTTCTCAATCATTGCTGTAACTTGGAACACTTCATTGATGACAAGACCTTCAATGAAAATTCTGTTAGTAGAAACAATATAATTAATACTTTCAACATTAGTATTAATTTGACTTATACCTCAGCAAGGAGATCGTGAATAATCACTTGTAATTCTTGAACTTGGGTAATAACAGACTTGCTATCTACCATTTTATAGTCTAAAAATTTAGCGGCAACGAATTTCCTTAACCCGACATCTTCCGTTTTGTATTTCCTTTCAAGCGCTATCCACAGTTGTTTTGACGTCTCCATATTACTATAGACGTTATACAGATCGCCCTCTAGTCCGCTAAGAATGTAATTCTTGCATAGAAAATCAGAATGCTTCCACGACTCAGTCACGAGAAAGTGTTCATTTTCTGGAGTTTCGTCGGGCAGAACAGGAACATCTTCCTTAATGAACTTCTGCAGACTTAAAGTCGTCAAGTAGAAGAACATCTTCTGCTGCCAGCGCTAGAAATCAATCTCGGAAAATTTTCCGGATTTTTCTGCCGGTGCCAATGCCGGTGTTGTTCGGCTTGTCGATGCATTGGCAGTCACCATAGGAACAGTCTGGTTCCCGTTGTCATTCGTCATTTCTGTAAAAGAATGACACAAAGAAACGTTAAAATCACGTAGATTTTAATCTCCACTGGAGTAGAAAATCACACAGGTTTTAGTCTCCAGAAACAGTGAATATAACATAAATACATAAAATATTAAATTTCTTAAGCTTGTTATTGAACTGTATTTGCAAAATAATTCTGGAGAAGATAAAATAATATATAAACAGAAATGTAAAAGAAACAAAATTTAATCCTAGCCCACTGAATTCACAGTGTTTCCTTAAGGAATTTAATCCCCTCCTAGTACCCAAGGTTGTGGATTATTTCCTCCCAGGATAGAACGAATTACACACTGGTGTAGCGATACTTCAAACACCAGTGTTTCAGCGAACACAAAGATCGGTAGCAAATCACACTTACTGTTGCTTTGTTTGTAGTTAAAACAATATAGAAGAAAAGAGGAGAAGTCAGAAATTTGTATGAAAAAACTGAGAGAATGGACTGGTATTTATAGCCAATGTTGAGCTCAGATTGAAGAGGTGCAACTCTTCAAATCCGAAGAGGTGCAAACTGTTTCTTCAAATCTGAAGAGGTGCAAACTATTCTTCAAATCCGAAGAGGTGCAAACTGTTTCGGCCATATTGTAAATGTCTTTTACAAAAAGCGAAGGGCATATACTATTCCGTTGGATTTAATATTAATATTCCGTTTACAAAAAATTGGATATTCAATAACATTTCTGTTAATATTTACTATAAATAAATAAATTTGGTCCAAAAAATTAATCAATCAATCATTTGACCGAAGCCGAGCCGAGCGAGCGACGATGACAACGGCGCGAGGCTTGCCTTCTTCTTAACTCTTTAAGAGCTAGTATACCCATCAAAATATTTTCCTCTTGCAATATGGGACAATGTCCCTTTGTCAAGGAGGGAAACTCAAATATTTTCAATTTCCCTCCATTTCCCATTCACCCTCTTTTAAGCTACATTTAAGCTTAAAAACACAATAGTTTTAAGCTACATTTAAGCTTAAAAACCCAACATCAGTTACCTTAACTATCATGGTTGTTGATTAAAGAACTTCATACTGTATTTCAAGATGAGTATTGTTTTTTAAATTCACATCCCATAATATTGATTCTTACCAAACTAAAACATTGGATTCAGTGGTGTCTACCTATTTGAATTTGCAGGGTGGTGCATGTCACGACCCAAACTAACCCCTGTCGTGATGGCGCCTATCGTGGAACTAGGCAAGCCGACTCATTTCTAAAAGAAACTGACATTTTCATTTCAAAGATAATTTCAATGTTATTTAACATAAAACCCTTCGTAAAGGAGTACAAATCAAAATAAAATTGCAGAAGAAAAAGCCCGACATCGGGGTATCACTAGTCATGAGTATCTACTACAATCTATCTAACAATATCAAGGCTAACTCAGCCTGGAAAATAGCTAAATACAACTAGAGGAAGATAAGAGGGAGAAGAGCAGGGGCTGCGATCGCCAAACAGCTACCTTGCTATCTCCGAGAAAATCTGCGACCAGAATAATCAACAATCGCTACCATGTCCAGCTACACCTGGATCTGCACACAAGGTGCAGGGAGTAAAGTGAGTACGCCAACTCAGTAAGTAACAACAATAAATAAAGACTGAGCAGTAGTGACGAGCAATAAAGCATAAAACATTCATATCATGAAATCTCAGTAAAATACCTCATGCTTTTAAAATCAGGATTTGAATCAAAATATCTCGTTTAAACCTAGTTCCAGTAAAAATCATTTAAGGATATTTTTCAACAGCTTTCAAATAGAGAAAAAATGCAAAGGTGAAAAAAAATGAAGAAATCATAAATAGCACCTCGGGCAAAGCATCACTCATATACAGCCCCGTGGGCAAACCTCACAATCACTCTTACCACTCGGGCATACCTCACAATCACTCATGCCTCCCAGTCACTCAGCACTCGGCACTCGACACTCGCACTCAGTAGGTAACTGCGCTCACTGGGGGTGTATACACACTTCAGAGGGGCTCCTTCAGCCCAAGCGCTATAATCTGCACGGACAACTCACGTGCTATAATAATAAAGTATGCTGCAGGCGGGCAGCCCCGATCCACACTCATCCTCACAATCAGGCCCTCGGCCGATATCAACATGCTGCGGCGTGCAGCCCGATCCCATAAATATCCTCACAAATCAGGCCCCGGCCTCACTCAGTCATAAACCTCTCAAGCCACTTGGGCATTTCAGTAAAACAGGGAATTCGGCCCAAAACATTTATATGCATTAAAATAGAGTCATAAAACTAAGTTATGCGGTAAACAAGCATAAACATGACTGAGTATAGATTTTCAATTGAAAACAATGAGAGGATAGTAAGAAAAAGCCCCTAAGGGTCCAAACAGCACTGGCGCAAGGCCCAAACATGGCATTCAGCCCAATTTACAAAAATTCTTTCTAAAACATATAAGTATCATATAGTTTCAACAAAGCATGCACCTTTACAGTCGCTACGGGACGGACCAAGTAACAATCCCCAACAGTGCATGCCCACACGCCCGTCACCTAGCATGTGCGTCACTAAAAATAGTAGAATGATATAAAATCCGGGGTTTCGTACCATCAGGACTAGATTTACAATCGTTACTTACCTCAAACCAGTCAAATCTCTACCCCGCAATGCTCTTGCCTCTGGACTCGGCCTCCAAATGCTCCAAATCTATTCACAACTTGTACAATACCATCAATACGCGCTAATGGAATGAATTCCACAAGAAAAGCTACAAAATTAGATCAAAACCCGAAATTGGCTCAAACCCGGCCCCCGGGCCCACGTCTCGAAATCCGACAAAATTCACAAAACAAGAAAGCTCAATTACTTACGAAGCTAACCATACCAAATTCATCAAAATCCGACATCGTTTGGTCCTTAAATTACTCTTCAAAAATTCCAAGCCCTAACCCCTCATTTTTACTAATTATAATGATTAAACAACGGAAAATCACCATATATACGAGTATTAGGGCTCAAGAAACATACCTCACGGATAGCCCTTGAATCACCCTTCACAAATCCCTCCAAAAGCTCCAAAAACCGATTTGAAAATGGTGGAAATGAACCAAATTCGCGAAGGGTTCTATTTATGGTTTCCGCCCAGGTTTTTCGCACCTGCGGAAACTTTCACGCTTCTGCGCCACCACACCTACGGAAAAATCCATCGCAGGTGCGGAACTCACTTAGGAGCCCAGCTTCCACATTTACGGCCCAAAACCCTGCGCCTCCAAAGGCGCACCTGCGCATTTCCTCCGCTTTTGCGAAGTCTGCCCAGGATCCCCCTTTCCGCATCTGCGCCCCAGGTTTCGCACCTGCAGGCTCGCAGATGCGACCTCCAACTCGCACCTGCGCAACATGCCTAGCCCAGCATTTCCTGCACCTGCGCACTCCCCACGTGCACCAGCGGCCTCGCACCTGTGACTCTTTCTTCCGCAGGTGCGAAAATAGCAGTAGCAGCAGCTTCAGCTGCATTTTCCAACTTCGACAAATCCGTTAACCACCCGGAATCACCCCGAGGCCCTCGGGACCTCAACCAAAAATATCAACAAGTCATATATCAACATACCAGCTTAGTTGAACCTTCGAATCACTCAAAACAACATCAAATCATCAGATTACCCTCGGATTCAAGCCTAAGAACTTCTAAATTTCCAAATTCGGCAATTGATGCCGAAACCAACCAAACCACGTCCGAATGACCTCAAATTTTTCACACACATCACAAATGACACTACAAACCTACTCCAACTTCCGGAATTCCATTCTGACTCCGATATCAAATTTTCCATTGCCGACCGAAATTGCCAAATTTCCAATTTCGCCAATTCAAGCCTAATTCTACCACGGACCTCCAAATCATATTCCGGACGCACTCCTAAGTCCAAAATCACCTAACGGAGCTAACGGAGCCATCAGAATTCCAATCCGAGGTCAAATGCTAAAGAGTCAAATTTTGGTCAACTCTTCCAATTTAAAGCTTCAACAATGAAATTCATTCTTCCAATTCGATTCCGAAATACCTGCGACCCAAAACCAACGATTCACACAAGTCAAAGTACATCGTACGGATCTACTCATGCCCTCAAACAACCGAGCGAAGTGCAAATGTTCAAAATGACCGGTCAGGTCGTTACATCCTCCCCCACTTAAACATACGTTTGTCCTCGAACGTGCCCAGAGTTGTTCCAAAAGCCATCAAATCGTTGTGTAGCTTTCACATGCACATACCCGGGGGTGATCCCACGTCACCATATCCCATACAGGTCCGATAACACAGCATAACTGGAATTTCTCAATTCAACCTAGCCCACAAGCCTTCGAATCAAATTTCCAACATCCAAAATTTCCTATAAGATGAGAAGTTTGCATCTACATACCGTATAAGTCTGAACAGTCTGTACCAAAAGCCATAACCATAACTCAAATACTCAAATTCAAATACCGCATAGCTCGAATGCTCGAAGCAATGATTTCAAATCACAGTATCGGCTCAAATCAACCCAATGCTTGTAATAAACCTCATATCAGACAAAACCTCGTTCTAAAACCTTCGTACACTACCGATGATGAAAGAAACATACCGAATTCATAACCATTCATTAGACCAACCGGTCATGGAGCTCTCGTTCCTTCTACAAGTACTATAGCCAATTTCAAAGACGACTTCTGATATTATCCTCCCAATTATACCACAATCAAATCTGATAGCATCCATTCTAGGCCCAATGACCTCGTCTCATCCAACACGGCCACTCTAGTGACATGACATATCAATAGAATCTAAAGCTATAACCCGTGCAATCCGTGCACCAGATAGCAACATTCCAAATATACCTAGTCGTAACAATGACCCAAACAGGAGAACCGTTCCGCAAGCTCGACGAGTACCACCCCGACGCAATGCTAAGAACCCATCACACACCGTAGAATCATAACACACGAATCTTACACGAGGGATCATATTTCCACATAACTCTGCTGCAATACGCGACCCTATCCAAATACTGGTCCATATGAAACACCTCAAGCCACCCTGCTAAAATCAATAACCATGCGCAATTCGACATCAAGTACCCAAAGTGCATTACCATAACCACGGAGAAGCAAATGACACCATGCCACATAAAACCCGAAAGAACATAACCAATACGTCATCAGCCAAGCAATATCCAATACTATTCTCGCTCAAATTCTGCTATAAGGCCATAATAGAATCGCACCATATGTGCATATAACCAACGAATCACAACTTCTCGTAGCATAGAAGAGTAACTCACAGATCATTTCAGAACATGAATAAGCTTCACATTAACCGAATCGCACATCCTTCAACAATAGCAGTATGGAGCCAATCAATCCGGCTCGGTGTAGAATACACATCCTAATTGGGCCTACCAATGGGCCCCAAATCAACTATGGTCAGCCACCAATAGATAAACAACCTCCGAAAGTCCACAATGACGGAATCATAATACCTTCTATCATCTGGCTAGCTCCGGCCACAACTTTACAGTCCACAACCATGAAACAATATGCTCCTGAGAACTCCCAATCTCAAATTCCGTAAAACACATGAATCACTATATTTGATTCCACCTCCACCACCCGAATGCCTAACACCTCTCTCATACATAATCATCCCACGAGAAATATTAAAAAAAAAAAAAAAAATTCTTCAGTGCCACATCGCAAAAATTTGAATATCCACAGTCGATCAACCAGGAGAGTGCCGCAATACCAGCGAAGTACCCATAAATCAAAACACACTGCCCCTTCTGAAATGTACACTCTCATCAAGCTATACCAGATAGTAATATCATTTACCTAGTCATCAGAAACCATTCATGTTGCCTAAGAATTTATGTCCTTCCCTTCAAAACTGAACTGTGACCGTGTACATGTAAATTTTATTCCCGCACAACACACCACATCTATTATGCCATCATTGACAAGCATAAGAATTCCATTATCAACTCTGAGTCACTAGCAAATTACATACCTTATTAGTCAGAAACCTCTTTCTTGCTTCTTTCTAGGAGGAAATCATAACACACAACACGCTCTGTACATCGGTAGAAAATATCCAGTTCAAACCATGGTAGAACCTATCATGAACACTTTGAAATCCATTTGCACATAACCAAGCTATCTGAACTGAATTCCTCTAACTCCACCAAGCCACACAGGTTGCCAAATTCAAGAGCATTGCCACGAAACACCTGTAGATACTAACCACATCATAAGTACCCAAAGAACCGATCATACCCATTACTGTGCTAACCCAACCTACTACCAAGCCGTCCTATTTCTCCAAGTTCTTCTAAATTGCCTTCAAATTGCTACTTTTTCCTTGTTAGAACACTACTATCCTTAACTAAAACTTACCTTTACGAACTCTAGCATAGAATCACGCCGCCCTAAGGCTTATAAGCCGCCAAATTCCCTTTTTATGTATCCCAAAGGCTCCACAACCAAAAATGCTTACTCCGAAGAGACTTTATGTGAACCTAAAACTATTTCCTTCACCTTCTTGATACTGAAATGCATAATTCACAATGATATAAAATGCCACGAGTCTCGACACCGCTCAATACAACTCCTAGTTTTCTAGCCATATTTATAAATCTTGAATCCATTGGAACATTCTCGAGAGTCATCCACTCTACTCAATTCTCGAATTAACCGACCAAACGGACCGAAATGACATGTGCCCCATTAGCACACCAATACCCAAGGGAATAAAGAGTAACCCATACTCCTACGCAATCGAGCAAAATCCCGCTCCATGTACACTACATTCTTTGTGAATAACCATTCAATTATTTTATGGTCCTCCTATAACCATACAGTGTAATACAACTTGTGTCCAGAAATTTCTTTACCCGAGTCATCCTCGATCTCGATCTCGATCTCGACCTCTGCAAGTCATAACTGATTCACCGGTATACCCTGAACCGAAACTAATACGACCCATAACCGTGCAATCAACTCGTCGATAGCAAACTCCCCCACTTAGCCTTAAGCTGCAATTATATAAAATTAGAACCCGTAAGGATTTCTCCTTCTCAATTACTAAGGTCTCGCATCGTTAACCTGCCAGACTTCTCGAAGTCTTTTATTAAGCCTTTCATGAACATTCTGAATCTCCAGCCAAAATCACATACGCGACCTCCTACCGAGTAGCAAGTAATATTCCTCGCAAAAACTTCATCAACGTTACGCCACCGCTAGCTGCACACAGGAGATAACCCACATGTGGAATTCCTTACCGACATCTTCCAATGACACTGCACTGAGTGCAACGACCACTAAATTAGTAAATTCTCCTAAGTTCATGCTCGCCCACAATTTGTATAAGTCTACACTTTCCCTATTGACATCAATTGTACATCAACAATACCTTCTGAACTCAAGTCATATTACACCTGACACGATAATCAGATCTTTACGCCTCTATTCATTTCAAACATACTCCTTTCTACCATATTCAATTTTCCTTTGTACGCTAACCATCACTCCAAATAGAGTCTGCAGGCATATTCACATACTAACATGATTCCAAACCATTCTACACTTTCTCGCGCACGACTACCCTACTAGTGAATTCATATGCTAATCTGCCACTCTTACGTCGGTTAAATCATCTCCTTTAAGAAACTTCTCAACCTCTACTTCTCCTACTTGACCTGCTAGTACTTCAACCACTGCGAAACACTTCCCGTCATGTCTTCCCTCATACTTTGCTACCCAACTGCTGCATCAAATCGAAATGTATCTCTGTCGCAGCTGAACCAATAAAATGTTACCGACTCTAAGTCTCTTCGAAGATCATCTTTCTTGAGCCATCAACATCAAAAATACCCATTTGCAACCACAATTACTACACAATCACTTACTCTTCTTGAGTCCAAACTCATTGACAAGACATGAGAATTTAATTTGCCCCAAAATTTTAACAACGTGAAAGATCCTTCAAAACATTCACACTCAAGACCGTACGTCACATCAAAACGAAAATTAAGCGCCCAATGGCCTTCCTTTACATTTCAAGGAAACACTTCTCGTCACATTCAAATCATCTTAACACATCCCGCAGTTACATCATACTCATCACAAAGCCATTCCACCACTCATTGAGCCACGAATTCCACTCGTAGGGGCATTACCGGACATATGAGTCCAAATGTACAGGTTATAACTGAAGCTACCAAGCCAAAACTACAGTTTAAACCTGGCCTCAAGTCTTCCAGACTAGCCCATGACCAAAACACATAATACACATCTCGAACCTCGTTCATAGAATCACAAGCCGGCGATGCACAACTGATACCGAGCGCTCATGTGCGTATACGAGATGCGTGGAAGGAATTCAAAGAGTTATGTCTCAAGCTGAATCAATTTCGCATGATAGAATACAAGTAAGTGAAATTTTCCTAAGGGTTCTGCAGCCTCTCGAAGATAAGTACAGAAGTCTCCATATTGATCCGCAAGATTCTACTAAACCCGCTCATGACTCGTGAGACCTATGTAACCTAGGCTCTGATACCAATCTGTCACTACCCAAACTAACCCCTGTCGTGATGGCGCCTATCGTGGAACTAGGCAAGCCAACTCATTTCTAAAACAAACCGATATTTTCATTTCAAAGATAATTTCAATGTTATTTAACATAAAATCCTTCGTAAAGGAGTTCAAATGAAAATAAAAGTGCGGAAGGAAAAGCCCGACATTGGGGTGTCACTAGTCATGAGCATCTACTACAATCTATCTAACAATATCAAGGCTAACTCAGCCTGGAAAATAGCTAAATACAACCAGAGGAAGATAAGAGGGAGAAGAGCAGAGGCTGCGATTGCCAAACAGCTACCTTGCTATCTCTGAGAAAATCTGTGACCAGAACAATCAACAACCGCTACCGTGTCCAGCTACACCTGGATCTACACACAAGGTGCAGGGAGTAACATGAGTACGCCAACTCAGTAAGCAACAACAACAAATAAAGACTGAGCAGTATTGACGAGCAATAAAGCATATAACATTCATATCATGAAATCTCAGTAAAATACCTCATGCTTTTAAAATCACGATTTGAATCAAAATATCTCGTTTAAATCCAGTTCTAGTAAAAATCATTTAAGGATATTTTTCAACAGGTTTCAAACAGAGGAAAAATGCAAAGGTGAGCAAAAATGAAGAAATCATACACAGTCCCTCGGGCAAAGCATCACTCATATACATCCCCTCGGGCAAACCTCACAATCACTCTTGCCACTCGGGCATACCTCACAATCAATTATGCCTCCAGTCACTCAGCACTCGTCACTCGGCACTCGCACTCGGTAGGTACCTGCATTCACTAGGGGTGTATACACACTCCGGAGGGGCTCCTTCAGCCCAAGCGCTATAATCAGCACGGACAACTCACGTGCTGCACGGACAACTCACGTGCTATAATAATAAAGTATGCTGCAGGTGGGCAGCCCCGATCCACACTCATCCTCATAATCAAGCCCTCGGCCGATATCAACATGCTGGGGCGTGCATTCCGATCCCATAAATATCCTCACAAATCCGGCCCTCGGCCTCACTCAGTCATAAACCTCTCAAGCCACTCGGGCATTTCAGTAAAACAGGGCATTCAGCCCAAAATATTTATATGCATCAAAATAGAGTCATAAAACTGAGTTATGCAGTAAACAAGTATAAACATGACTGATTATAGATTTTCAATCGAAAACAATGAGAGGATAGTAAGAAAAAGCCCCTAAGGGTCCAAACAGCACTGGCGCAAGGCCCAAACATGGCATTCGGCCCAATTTACATAAATGCTTTCTAAAACATATAAGTATCATATAGTTTCAACAAAGTATGCAACTTTACAGTCGCTACGGGACGGACCAAGTCACAATCCCCAACAGTGCACGCCCACACGCCCGTCACCTAGCATGTACGTCACTAAAAATAGTAGAATGATACAAAATCCGAGGCTTCGTACCATCAGGACTAGATTTACAATCGTTACTTACCTCAAACCGGTCAAATCGCTATCCCACAATGCTCTTGCCTCTGGACTCGGCCTCCAAATGCTCCAAATCTATTCACAATCAATACAATACCATCAATACGCGCTAATGAAATGAATTCCACAAGAAAAGCTACAAAATTAGACCAAAACCCGAAATTGGCTCAAACCCGCCCCCCGGGCCCACATCTCGAAATCCGATAATTCAAGCTTAATTCTACCACGAACCTCCAAATAAGCTACTCCAACTTTCGGAATTTCATTCCAACCCCGATATCAAATTTTCCATTGCCGACTGAAATCGCCAGATTTTCAATTTCGCCAATTCAAACCTAATTCTACCACGGACCTCCAAATCACATTTTGGACGCGCTCCTAAGTCCAAAATCACCTAACGGAGCTAACCGAACCATCAGAATTCCAATTCGAGGTCAAATATTAAAGAGTCAAATTTTGGTCAACTCTCCCAATTTAAAGCTTCAACAATGAAATTCTTTCTTCCAATTCGATTCTGAAATACCTGCGACCCAAAACGATGATTAACACAAGTCAAAGTATATCATACGGAGCTACTCATGCCCTCAAACAACCGAGCAAAGTACAAATGTTCAAAACGACCGGTCGGGTCGTTATAGTGCATGTCATATTTCAGCACAATTTAGCTTATCGGTGGACATAATCAATGCTCACATAAGATATTAAAAAAGTAGAATACATTATTTTATCCTTGATCTCTCTTTTCTTTTAGAAAAATCATGGTTAACCTATTGATATTTGCCTATGACAATACATTTAAGTCCTACTGGTTATAATTGAACTACCGGTTATGTAAAAGAATATGTTGTGATATTATAACAAGTTGTCATTCAAGTTCATGATTTTCGAAAAAAAAACACAGAATAGTAACTTAGAAGTTAAGATTGTTCTTCTTTTAGTGTAGCAAAAAGATCTAGGAAGAGATAATGCCACGAATGGTTACATTAGCACTTTGGATTATAAAGTATTGACTCTTACTTGTTTTCATTAATGCTTAAGTTGTAACTACATGTCTCGATTACAGGAATCACATATTGCAAAGAAGAATACAATCAGCTCAAAAGTGCCAAACATTTAGAGGACAAGTAATTTCCTGCTGCGTGCAACAGTTAAATATGAGGTTCATATAGCTTAGAGTCAACTCATTAATTGGTCTCCCTATTCTTTTTTGTGGCTAAAGATATCTGCTTGCCTATTACAGTGATATAATGTATATAATACTTCTTTCTCCTCCATTTGAAATCGTTGAAAGTAAGATAAAAGATAGCACGTGTACTGTTATAACTTCAACTTAGTAAGATCACTTTCGTGAGTAAAATACTTCTCTTGCTTGCCTTATGAGTTTTGAGTACCACTTCTCTCTTGATAGTTCTCCTTATATCAGCTCAATTATTGAAGTTATTATCCTCTGCAACCTTCTCTATCTTACCTTATAAGTACGGCATCTCTTTTTTGATAGTTCTCATTACTTCTCAATTACTGAAGTTATCATCTTTTGGAACCTTTTGAAGTTGTAAATTTGAGTCCTCTAGGCATATTTTTCTATTACCTACATTTACTTTTTTCCTTAACACACATAACAACTATAATATTTTTAATATCTTCAAGTTGCCTTTCCTTCTTCCTTCTTTTACTCTTGGATTTATCGTTATTTTTTGTGTATTCAGAGCTTATGTTTTTGTTGTTTGTGGATTAGTGTACCATTTTGTCTTTCTTCTTTCCCATGTTTTGTAGCTACATGTGCAGGTACAACTTATCCCTCTTCCTCCCTCCCTCCTTTTTCCCTTCCTAGAAATACTAGCAGACATCCATAATATTGTTTAGATCTTCTGACGGGGTTTTATGTCTGTACTCTGCGTCACTTTTATGTCTTATAAGAATAAGATCATATATACTTCTAAAAAATTTGCTTTCGATATCCATAACACAACAAATTAATTGATGTAATATGTACTAGATACAAAGGTTTATGTTTTGCACTTCTACCTGTTTATTAAATTATTTTTTCTTTATGGTTAATAGTCAGTTCATGTACAGGGTCTCGAGAAATAAGAAGACATCGATGCCAGATTGGAAGTGGTGTTGAGGTTGATCCACGAGCATATTCCTGAAACTTATGATCGACCAAATCAAGATTTTTGACCAGTTTTCTTCAAAGAAGCTTAGAAGGCTCATTGTTTCAGAACTTGTGTTCGTGTAATTGAAACTAAGTCGCAGTGACTTAACCTGCAGGCTACGTGAAAGGTCAAGCTCCTAAGATTTGGAGGAAAAGAAAAGTAATAAAAGTCAATAGGTTAGGTATTAGACATCGGATGTACCACTTTGCACTAACTGTTTCTACTGTGCAACTTGATAATTAAATAAGGATTCAATTATTTTGTTAAAAGACAAAATAATGACATAGCTAAGACGCAAGTTTTATTGTGATATTTTTAATGGACACTAGAACAGATGGTTTTTAGTAGTAATTAATACTATGCAGAATTTATGAATAATGAATCTTGAATATTCCATATTTGAGTAATGAATATTAGGAGTAGTCGACATTCTTAATTGTTGCCAATTTGTTACTTCCTATGACTTCTTTGACCATCTCAGTTGGATTCCCAAATTAATTCTCCAAAGCATCATTAGAGAATGATAGTCAGTTCAAATCTATAATGCTAGGCCAGTGCTCTGTACGGGCAATTCTCATCTAGTTTCCAAAGAAAGTGTTCAAGATGGTAGAATCTATATGCCGAAATTTCCTCTGGACGGGTAGAGGAGAGTTAACCAAAAGAGCACTATTGGAATGGGAGAAACTATGTTATCCTAAGGTTGAAGGGGGTCTTAACATTCTGAATATATCAATATGGAATAAGGCAGCAGTGTGTAAGCTTATGGAACCTATGTCAGAAAAAAGACAAATTATGGGTAGTTTGGGTGCATACAAACTATGGTAAAAGGAAGCAAGTTTGGGATATATAGGGGAAACAAACATCTTGGATAGTCAAAAAGTGCTGAAAGCTAAACTTTACTTAGAACGTGCTGGAGTAAATCAAAGTGAGTTAGAAAGGATGAGGTCTTTCTCTATCAAAGTGATATACCAGAAGATAAGGGGAGTCCATCAAAAAGTTCCATGGAGAAAGTTGATTTGTAATATTTATGGCAGCTCATAGGAGGCTAAGCACAAGGGACAGGCTGGCTAGCTGGGGTGTGACTGATACAGTGGTGTGTCCTCTGTGTAATGTTGCTACTGAAACTATTGACCATTTATTTTTCAGATATGTGTACTCAAGTGGAATATGGAACATATTATTATAATGGCAAGGCAAGAGGTGCAAGTTACCAGACAAATTGTTCAAGAGATATTCTGCAGAGGTTCTGTGTGGGCTCGACCGGCTAAAAAACTTGAAAGCTTAAATTTTTATCCTTAGTTAGAGACTAGTAAATGCTTTATGATGTTGTTGTTGTTTAGGGGGTACAATAGTGCTTGAGCTGTACAAAGATTACTTGGTAATTAATAAAAAAACTATTTACCAAAAAAAAAAAGGAATGACTCAACCCGATCTAGCCCACCTGACCCAATACTCATATATATAAATTAAAATAATACTAAAGCGAATAGTAAATCCTTCAAAATATGATACTTCTATTTTTTATTTTTGTTTTCAAGATTTTTATTCAAATTGGTAGCATTTTTATTCAAATTGATAGCATTTTTATTTCAAATTCTCTCTAATTATACCTTTTATTTTTTTATTTTTTGGTCAGAATCTCATGCATTCCGAACAAAAATTTTTTATGGGAAAAGACTTCACTTTTAGTATTATTTTAACTTACTTATATGGGTATTGGTCCAGGCTGGGTCGGGTCATTCCTATTTTAAGAGAAAAATATAAAATTAATCAGCCGACCGAAACTAATTGCATTTGCTAACCAAAATATATATAGAATGTGTATGTCATATGTATATAATACACATATATATATAAAATATATTTTATCGGTTATTATTTTAGGAGCGGCTAAAAATATACTAATATTACTTTTATTTTTATTGGGTAATTATTTATTATACTGAAAATAAAAAAAATAAAAAAATAAAAAATAAAAAAATACTACCGAAAAATTTATTTTCGGCCACTATGATTTTTGTGTGAGTTAGTGAAAGTTTTATAATTTTGGTATGAGAAAATAAAGTTATATGACTTTGGTGAAAAAAAAGTCATAGTTATATAATTTTTGTATGAGAAAACAAAGTTATATGACTTTGGTGAAAAAAAGTCATAGTTATATGACCATTTGTGAAATTTACCCAATTATTTCCTGTACAAAAAGAATATTTTTCTTTCCTTTCAAGCTAATTTACCGATTTAATGAAAAATATTCAATAAAAGAATTAAAGCATGTTTGGATTAACTGATTTGAAGTAGCTGATAAGAATTAGGTGCTGAAAAGTATTTTTTAAGTGTTGAAATTAATTTAATAAATAAGCAGTTACGTATTTGGGTACAAGTGCTGAAATAGATAATAAACTGCTGCAGTATTTAATAAAAAAGTGCTGATAAGCTCTTTTTCTGTTAAAATGACTTGAATAACCTTAGAACTGTTTACACTTATAAGGGCGTAATTTCTTCAAAATTTTAGATTCCAGATCGATTCAAATACAAAATATTCTATTTATTATTTTATTTTAAATACAACTGTAATTAAATAAGATAATTTTTATAATAAATATAATTTATTTTATGATAAGCATATAATCATAAGTTATAATAATTAATAAATTGACAAAAGTTTCTCAGTAAAAAAAAAATCTAAATAGGATAATATATTTGAAGAAAAACATTGTCTTCATCAACCACAATACTTTGAAACCAATACACCAAAAATTTGATGTCTTCGTTTATTGCATATAGTTCAAAGATTAATACAAAATCACATAGATACAAATATGCAAAGGAATAGAGAATTTTCTTACCTCAAATAGTCAATGAGAATTGCAGACTTGAAAAGATGTGGAGTTTAGATTGAAAAAATACGTGAGGCAATGAGTATCGATGTAGGAGTTTTGTTTTGAAAAGGAATAGAAGCCACTAACGAGAGTAGCTTAGGGTCAACGTGTCTGCATAAGTTGTACGCGTAAAAGCTGGCGTTCTGTATTTGCTAAATTGTTGTCACGTGTATCTTAGCCTTTTTAAATTGGGCCCGGGAGGACTTTTTATAAATATATTAGAATGGAGCAAGTCTTATTGGTTGAAAAGGAACTTTAATGTAGCACCAGTGTAAAATTTTGATTGTGTTGACCTATTTGCCACTGTGCTTATGTCATCGGATTACTTTGTTTTTTTCGAAAAAAGGTCAAAATTGTCCTGGACTATCGAAAATAGCTCAAATATACCCTCCGTTTGTTTTTGGTACCAAATTTGTCCTCACCGTCTAAAAATTAGACTATTATTGCCTTAAAAACCAACGGCTGCCACATCAGTTTTTGGACACATTTAAATATTATGGAAAAGGGTCAAATTTGCCCTCGAACTATCTAAAATAGCTCAATTATATCCTTCGTTTGTGTTTGGTACCAAATATGTCCTTGACGTCTAAATATTGGACCATTATTGCCCTAAAAACTAACGGTCGTCACATGAGCTCATATGAACAACAAAAGTCTATCTCCAACAGACGATCCTCTATCTTGATAAAAGCCCACGGATAAAATTTCTTTCTCTATTTTCATTCGTTGACTCATCTAAGTATTGCTCCTTCCAAATAATTAAAGCTACACCAATCTTATTATGAGAAATTTAGTTGGGCTATTCTTAAGATTCACAAATCTGTAAAAAAATTTTAATATACTATACAAGAAATAAAATACCAACTTTTATCACTTAAAATCAGAAATCTTATCACAAAAATGGTGAGAACAACAAAAACTGCATATTGCAGTATTCCCATGGCTAGCTATCCAAGCTCATAGCTCAAAAAGGTTACAAATTAGTTGCAGAGATATATCCTTTTAAAAACAACTCTCATAAAAAACTCGAAAACCATTAGAATGAGACCATTCTCTAAAATACTATACCCTTCCACTTCCGGCCTTCATCAACATAAAAGAAAAAAAGACCGACCGCAAATAAGACCTAGACCCAAAACCTCGTAAAAATTTTTAGACACCACTTAATCCTTCCCATCCTCACTGGCCTAGCTAGCAGGCCACCTGAAGTGCTTCACTGTGCCTTCACGGGAAATGCAGCAACCTCTCGCAGAAAATGGGTTCTTGCGGGTGGAGAAGGTTTTTTTTGTGTCTCATGTTGTACTGGCATGTTAACATGATTATAGTATTTTAATAGGTCCAGAAGCTGATGTGACAGCCATTAGATTTTAGGGCAAGGACATATTTGGTACCAAACACAAACTGAGGATATAATTGAGCTATTTTTGATATATAGTTCGGGGGCAATTTTGATCCTTTTTCCGTAATATTTAAATATGTCCAAAAGTTTATGTGGCAGCCGTTAGTTTTTAGGGCAATAATGGTCCAATTTTTAGACGGCGAGGATAAATTTAGTACCAAAAATAAACTAAGGGTATATTTGAGCTATTTTCGATAGTTCGGGAATAATTTTGACCGTTTTCCGTTGTTTTTCTGACGGTCACAATCAACTAGACCCCGTTGTATACTCTTAAATTTCCATTGCCTTTCTTCTTTCAAGAGGAAAGAGTTCACTCAGTTGTTTGTTTCCTCAAACATGCATCAACATCTCCAGCTTGAAATAGGAATTCCTAAGTTGAACTGATTTGTTTATTTTCTACTCACATTTTAGAATAATTTTGTGTATTATCAGTTGAAAAAAAGCTACTAAATTATTATTTTGCGCGCATAATATCCTTAAGAGCACTTAGGTTGTTAACTTTTTGAATATTTTGGGTAGTTATTATTCGATTTTTATTTATGTATAATTGGATATTTACCTTCATGGAATTAAATTGTTTGAATATATCATATCACTTAGTTCAATCAGATTTAAGTTTCGTAATAGAAAAGACTTGGTTTATTACTAACTTTACTTAGTAAATATGAACCACATTAAGCAATGACTCTCAAGGGCCTTATGGACTCGATCGGAGTGACTCAAGGTCGTTATCCTCCGATTTTCATTATGTAACTGTGTATGTATCAATTATCCGAGAGTCAACAAGGATCATAAGAAGACATAAGATTCAAGATGCTATCAAGGCGGTAAGTGATCTCGACAAAAAACAATAAGAGTCATGAACTATAACAATATGAAACAATGAGGTTCACAAGCCTTAATCTTGAGAAAAGAGTTCATTTTGAAGTAACGCCATTATAGTTACGTTCTTTGTACATTATGCCAAAAGAAAGAAAGAGTGAGCCTTAACATACGCCTTTGTCGTTTACTTAACGACTCAACGTATATCTTCCCGAAAACTTCAATCTTATACAACAACTTCAACTCCAAATCCAAGCTTCTCTTAGCTCACAACAATCCTTAATGCGACAACACAATCTTGTTAAATTATACTGGTAGTTACTAACTGGATTGGTTCTTTTCTTCCCATTTTGGATAGGCTTTTCCAGATATGAAGTCTTGGGCCATACAGATGCAAGCACACAATTTCGGATGACTTTCTCTTGTCTGCATCCATGATGGATAGAGGGAGGGTGAAGAAATACATCTACTTTTATTTGTTTAATTGTGCTTTGCATTTCCTTGATTATCGGCATGATATTTAATACTCTGAAATATGAATAGCTTGGGGCTTAGGAGTTAGGAGAAGAACATATATATGGAAATCACACATGATCTAAATCCAATTTTTTAATTATTCTCTTTGTAGATAAAAGAATGCATCCAGAATGAATAACCATGTAATCTACCTACGCATATTAAATTACAGGTTTACTCCTGTCCTTGCAAGTTATTTTAGATACAAAAAATGAATGATATCCGAAAAAAATAACAAAAATTGTAAATAGCCGTTGGACCAGGGCATACCCTCACTAGTGTAACTAGAAACGCCATTGAGTGCAACATCCATTACTCAAGCCAGAGAGCAACAGAAGAGCAAGTTCTTCCTCAAAGATAGTAAACGTCAGTCCTTCATCTTCAACTTTCCGGTGATCTTCCATCATATTTTCCGGTATAATCGCGCTCCGGCAAAGCGGGCACGTGGCTTGACCCTTGCCGTATATTAACCATTTATCTAAGCAATTTTCATGGAACATATGACTGCAACTTTCAATCTTCCTCCCTTTATCTCCGTGCTCGAATTCGCATAAGCAAATCGCACAATCATGTGGTTCTGTAGCAGCTAAGCCCAGTAACTTCCTCTTTTTGTACACAAATTTAGAGCTCTTCTTGTTTATTATTTTCCTGCACTTGTGTTTTTCTTGTCTCTGTACGTATAAACTGGCTGAAACAAGAGAAACCAGCACTAGAAACCTTAGTACTTTAGGAAGCCATGAATAGAATAAAATGTTGATCAGTTCGTGAAAATGAGAGAAGAATTTAGTGAGAGCCGGCATTTCTTTTTTTCTTTTTTTACCCTGTTTTGGAGGAAGAGAAAGAAGAGCTCTATTTATGTAGTTTATTAATTTAACCTACTTGTGGATAACCTAGAGGTTGTAAAAGGGATTTAGTTATATTAATTTAACATGTTATACCAAATTATTTATAATCACTTCCTGTAAGTTAGCAATAAATTATTATTTGCATAAAAATTGCAGTAACTTTAAAAAGATAGACAGCCAAGTTAGGGGCAACAGTGTCGTTCAAATCCAAAGGAAAAGTAGAGTAAATTAGAATTACGGATGATGCCTTACATTCTTTATCTTTAGATAGTGTCTTCATACAACGATAAGCACTACGGTCAACTTCTAAAACCGTGGATAATAAAATTATATTTTCTCATATTTATAGGAAAGTCAGGAATTTATTACTGCTAATCAGATTAGTGCCTGTATATATCTAAAGGACAACTACATCTAAAGGCAAAAAGAATACACGCGCATAATTAAAGATAACAATTTGTATATATCTTCTATAACTATACTCCCTTCGTTCACTTTTACTTGTCCAGTATTCTAAAAATAAATTTTTTCTTTTACTCTTTCCGTTCACTTTTATTTGTCAAGTATTCTAAAAATAAATTCTCATTTTTATTTGTCACTTTTCACATATCAAGAGAAAAATAAATTATTTTTTCTGTTTTGCCCTTAGCATTAATTACTCGTTCCAAATCATTTTTCAAATCCATTAAGAATATACACCAATTAATATGGGTATCATGGTAAATGAAACACTTTATTTATTATTTCTTAAGGGGTGTGCAAAATCAATAGTGACAAGTAAAAGTGAACGGAGGGAGTACTTGTCACTTTTAGTATATCAAGAGAATAATTTTTTTTTCATGTTATACTCATAGTATTAATTACTCATTTCAAATTATTTTTTTAAATTAATTGAAAATATACATCAATTAATATGGGTATCATGGTAAATTATGCATTTTGTTTATTATTTTTAAAAGGAGAGTGTAAAATACATAGTGGACAAGTAAAAGTGAACGGAGAGAGTAATTAGTAGCAAATTTTGTCACGGGTATAAAAAGAATCCAAGTGAGAACTTCAAACTTTATGTGCAGCCTACGGTTTGTAAATCGAATTTGTGATTAGACACGTTCGGATACAGTATTCCACTATAAATTTTCCGAATGACAATGTACTGATTCTCACTGTTCCAAAGGATAATTTTTTTTTAAATCGATCGCGGTCGATCGATCAATTTCAGTCAGTCAAAAAATCGGCCGAAAAACCGATCGAAGTCGGTCGTTTTTCAAAATATTTTATTTTTTAATTTTGTTTTTGCGAAACCGACCAACTTTGGTCGGTTTTGTTTTGCGCAAAAATGCGGAAAACTATTTTTGATTCCTGTAAAATTTTAACCGACCAACTTTGATCGATTTTTCATTTAAAATTAATACAATATTGCGAATTTTAACCGACCAACTTTGATCGGCTTTACAAGGCCATATTTGTTTTTATTAATATTAAGACGTCTGAATCTAGATGCACATCTGAATATTAATATTTTGTATTAAGTTTACAAGGTGTGAATCTGAATACTAATTTAAAATGTTATATTACGATCTGAATACTGAATAACTAAGACTGTTTGTTTTCTATACATCACTATGTATAGAACTTTTCTTTATTTAAGAATTAATAAGTATTAATTCAAATCAAATAGTTCTAATTAATCTAATATTATATTAAATAAATATTTTCAAATATTATATTGTGGTTGATGGTGATTGTGGCTAACAATGGTGGTTGGTGTTTTCAGCGGTGGCGGAGCCATAATTTTCGTTAAAAGGTGTAAAAATATATAAAAGTAAATATACCAGGAAATTAAGGGGAGTCAATGTTGCGGCCAAACGCACACGCAAGTATACGCGGTCGTCAAGTAATAAAGTGACTAAAAGTCGGATGTCGAATCCCACGAGGACTTGTGATTAACTATTAACTAAATTAGACTATCATAATTATCTAAACAAGAATTAAACCTAAAAATATTTTATTCTAAACTAATTAAATAAAAAAATATAAATAATGAACTTTGAACAGAGAAAGAGCAGATTTTTTTATGATATCAATGTAATGAAGACGATCTAGGGTTATGGGCTATCTAACAATCCTATTATATTCTTCAATTGAATTGACCGACTAATTTATCTAGCTTATTCGTTGACAGGATTAATATTTCTCATAAGAATTTGTCGAGTTCTTACTCGCCTATTTAAGCTAACCTAACGCCTATATGTCTATGGAGTTAGAATCAACAAGAACACATTTATAATTCCTATAAATCAACCAAGCAAGGCAATTAGGTATATGTCTATCCTAACCATGAATCCGTTCCCCGATGCCCGAGTTCAAGAACTTGCTCTACTCAATCCTATATGCAATCTAGAATTTCCACTTTCGAGTTCAATTCAAGATTCGTAGATAGTATTCAATTGGTGATCAAGCAATTAAATAATTAAGCGCAAGATTGAATAAATAAACCAATATGATAAATCAAGAAGGCAAAATCAATATCCGAATAATAATAGTCATGAAAGAACCACAACCCTAGAACGTGAAGTTTAGCTCCACATAGACATGGTAGCGAAACAACAAATCATACAAAGAAACATAAAAATTGCTAAGTTTGGTGGGAAAAAGATGGAACTTAATGAATTCTGGCCTCCATAGCGGCTCTGTGCTTGTATTTTCCTCTAAAAAAATGTCCTCTCCAAGTATGTTCTCCCCAAGTATGTTTTTAGGTCTATTTATATGTGTAGAAAAAGACCTAAACGTGTAGGACAAGTCCTAATCAAACCCGGAAATGAATTAAATCTTCAAAACTCGGATTGGACCTGGCCCCAGGCCTAGCGTCGCCAGCCTAACGCCAGCTTCTGCCTGGCTTTATTCTTGCAAAGCCAGCCAAACGCCAGCTTCAGCCTGGCTTTAGCCTTGCAAACCCAGCCTTAAGCCAGCTTCAAGCATAGCGTCGCCACGTTCTCTCATTCACTGCTCCTGCGCACACTTTCGACTTGTAGGTCTCCTTTTTCTTCTACTTTCATCTCCAATTTACCTACACATAAAATAGACTCAATTAAGCATAAATATAGTATAGTTTAGCATTAAAGACCCAAAATATAAGGTAAGTAATGCACTAAAAATATGTAATTATAACCAAACATCACTACCCCACACTTAAACTCTTGCTCGTCCTCGAGCAATCAAACTACATTTTATATAGAAACGGCCTTTTAAAACAATTCTCCTAACTCATCACACCAAGAATCTTTAAAATAGATTAAGCACAAGAGTGTAACATCTTCACCTCAAAATTTGACTCATAAGTACCACGCATTATTCACATCTCACTCACTTACTCTAACATAAAGGTCAAGGACATTACCTTTCCTTCATGAATCAAGTGCGCTCACACAACAAAAGAGAGTAGTTCCACACACAATAAAAATTTAAGAACAATTAGGAACTCAAGATAGAAAGAATTCACTTACTCTATGAAATAACATTCATATGCCACAAAAGATGCGCCATAGGCTTTCCCGTAGTGTACTACTCTACTAATTGAGCTCATTCAGTCTAGGATCAAGTAGGACTTTAATTGGTTGTAATGTAGGCTACGGGTCGGGTAGGATACATTTGGATATAAAAGTGACTACACCTCCCTAAGCACTTTAATACATATACTTTAGCATTTAATCCCACACTTATGTCAAACAATAACTCCATACTTCTTTAAGCACAATTATATCAAGAGTCACCACTATCAAAGAATATTTTTCACAGCAATACAACTAATTTTTCCTTTCTTTTCTTTATTTTTCAATTCAAGTGGCTTTTTTTTTTAAATAGTGCACATTTCTCCTTATTTCATTAGTTCCACACAAAAGTCAAACCAACCACCCACACTTTAACTTTTACAAAGTTCATAACAATTCAAGTGCTCATGAGAGGTGAAAAGATTCAAATAAATGGTTAATTCAAACAAATACGTAAGGCTTATAATGTGGTTGCCAAAGAAACAAGATTACAGGCTCAAAGGGGTTAACTACGATACATAACAATAAGGTGGGTAAATTATATAACTGGTTCAACAAAGAAACGCCTATATCACTTCCAAGATTGAACAAAACTACTATTTCGCTTTGCAAACACACGGGGCAAGTTCTAGATATCAAATGCAATGCATAGAATTACACACAAACCTCACACACGCATGGCACATAACTGACTTAGGATTGGACTCATCAAGACATTCTAGTCAAAGCAGTTAAGCAAAGTTAAGATCATACGATTTAAGCTATTTATACAAGAGTCAAAAACTGAGCTTAAGCGTCACAACCAAAGTACTCACTATTCTCAAGGCATAACAAAGTTAAGAGATATTACTCCAATTCAATTCGTCTCACAGTGGCTCCTACTCCAAAAAAAATATAAAACTACCTACACCCGGTTCAAATAAAACCCTTGAAAAAGAACCGCGACACAAAAAAAACCAAGGGAGAATTATTACACTACCTAACAAAAGAAAATCTCTTTTTTTTCAACTTAAATCCCTCAAGAAACCTTTCGAATGAGATCCATCGTCGAAAAAAGTCCAAAATTGTATGAAAGATTTTTTTTTTACTACACTAAGAACGAGTACTACAACTAAGCTAAGATAGCACAGAAAAATACCCAGACAATCTCCTCACCCCACACTTAAAATTGTGCAATGTCCTCAATGCACAATATAAATAACAAGAAGGAAAAAAAAGACTCCCTCGTAGGACAAAGGCCGAAGAATTAGCAGCTCACAAGATACTCAGACTTCTCCCAAGTATGGTCCTTTGTGTGGGCACCCCACACTTAGTTCTCACCATCTAACTCACTTTTTCACTCTTCCAATGACTTTGTTTCATATGCTTATCATCATACAAAATCAAAACAAACACTACGAAATAATAAAATAAAAACAAAAATAAAAAAAAAGTAGTAAAACTCGGTTGCCTCCCAACAAGCGCCTTATTTAAAGTCGCGGCATGACTTGAACCACTTTTTGCCTCCACCTTGAACTTATGAATTGCTCCCCTAATTTGGTTTCAAGTTTTCTGCTATGCTCTTTTGGTGGGGCTACAAAGATAACAAGACCAAGTAATACATTTTTTCCTCTGTACTTTTCGGCCTTTAGACATGGAATGTAATTTTTATTTTTTGGCACAACAAATTCAAGAATATAGGAATTCTCATCCTCACCCTTTGACTCCCCCATAGGCTCAGATGGCTCGATTAGTATCTTACTATCTAAACACAATGTGGAAAAATGATTGGAATGAAGTCTAATGCACCCTGACTCATGAATTGTACTACTATTTACATCCTCATATATACGCACACTCAAGTCTCCCAAAGTAATGTTATCTACTCCCTCGTATGTCTCTAGATCACCCTTCTCAACATTGGCATCCTAAAAATAAATATGGTCTAATGATTGGTATTCTCGTTTTAGCTCCTCAATTTGGTCTAGAAGATATTTTTCAGCTTCACACAACTCATCATTAAATTGTTGGCCATTACACGCATCAACCTTTGCATTCAAATTTGCATCCAAGTTATGCACAACCAAGCCAAATTGTGCAAGATCAACTCTCACCTTAGACCAATCATTCACCAACGTTGTTAAGAGACAACGTCATTCCGTATATTCCCTTAATCGAGAATATATGTCCCAATACCAACCCTTACTTCCATATTCAAATTCAGACCTCCCAGAGTTCAGGGCATGACAAGACCAAAAAGATGGGCCATAACGGTCTTCCATCAACCAAGCGTCTTCATCAATAACCTTACCTCCGGATACTTCATCCCTAGATGTCATGTTGAGAGAACTAGAAACACTAAGAGAAAAGTTAAATAGTTATAAAATTAAAAATATTTAAAAAAGAAAAAAAAAGTTAAAAGTAAAAGTCTAATCTAGAAAGATAGCTAATTCTAAGTCCCCGGCAACGGCACCAAAAACTTATTGCGGCCAAACGCACACGCAGGTATACGCGGTCGTCAAATAATAAAGTGACTAAAAGTCGGATGTCGAACCCACGAGGATTTGTGATTAACTATTAACTAAATTAGACTATCCTAATTATCTAAACAAGAATTAAACCTAAAAATATTTTATTCTAAACTAATTAAATAAAAAAATATAAATAATGAACTTTGAACAGAGAAAGAGCAGATTTTTTTATGATATCAATGTAATGAAGACGATCTAAGGTTATGGGCTATCTAACAATCCTATTGTATTCTTCACTTGAATTGACCGACTAATTTATCTAGCTTATTCGTTGACAGGGTTAATATTGCTCATAAAAATCTGTCGAGTTCTTACTCGCCTATTTAAGCTAACCTAACGCATATATGTCTATGAAGTTAGAATCAACAAGAACACATTTATAATTCCTGTAAATCAACCAAGCAAGAAAATTAGGTATATGTCTATCCTAACCACGAATCCATTTTCCGATGCCCGAGTTCAAGAACTTGCTCTACTCAATCCTATATGCAATCTAGAATTTCCACTTTTGAGTTCAATTCTAGATCCGTAGATTGTATTCAATTGGTGATCAAGCAATTAAATAATTAAGCGCAAGATTGACTAAATAAACCAATATGATAAATCAAGAAGGCAAAATCAATATCCTAATAATAATAGTCATCAAAGAACCACAACCCTAGAACGTGAAGTTTAGCTCAACATAGACATGGCAGCCAAATAACAAATCATACAAAGAAACATAAAAATTACTAAGTTTGGTGGGAGAAAGATGAAACTTAATGAATTCCGGCCTCCACGGCGGCTCTATGCTTGTATTTTCCTCTCAAAAACGTCCTCTCCAAGTATCTTCTCCCCAAGTATGTTTTTAGGTCTATTTATATGTATAGAAAAAGACCTAAACGTGTAGGACAAGTCCTAGTCAAACCCGGAAACGAATTAAGTCTTCAAAACTCGGATTGGACCTGGCCCCAAGCCTGGCGTCGCCAGCCTAACGCCAGCTTCAGTCTGGCTTCAAGCCTGGCATCGCTAGGTTCTCTCATTTATTGCTCCTGCGCACGCTTTTGACTTGTAGGTCTCATTTTTCTTCTATTTTCATCTCCAATTCACCTACACATAAAATAGACTCAATTAAGCACAAATATGATATAGTTTAGCATTAAAGCCCCAAAATGTAAGGTAAGTAATGCACTAAAAATATGTAATTATAACCAAACATCAACTGATAACAGTGATGGGTGATATATAATGATGATTGATAGTTGTGGATTGGTGATTGTTATGGTAATGGTGGTTAATGATGATGGTCGTAAATGATGGCTAGCAGTAGTGACAACTGTCATTCGTGCTTGGCAGCGGTGGTGGTTGTGGCTGAAGATGGTGGTACTTGGTAGTCTATAATAGTGGGGAAAATCGATAGCAGTGGTGATGATGATTAGTGGTGAAAGTGTAGGAGTAATAGTAAAATATCATTTTTACATAAATTCTTGAATGTAAAACATCTTAACAATATCAAGACTACGTTGTAGATCTTAATCATGAAGATCTATTCAGACCCATTAAATAGTTGTAAAATCGAAAAAACAAACAGATTTAATGGTTAAGATTTGAATGATTAAGATTCAGATCTAGAAAATATAAACGAACTTAATGTTTGAGATATGATGAAATAAAATTCAGACCTCCATTAAGTGCAAACAAATGAGGCCTAAATGTGCTCTACTTTAATTGACTTGCTGCAACAATATTTGGGATGACTAGTCTATTTTGGAATAGAAGGTCATATATAGTGTGTACTATAAGATTAACTGAAATTAGAAGAAATACTTTACATAATATTAGAGGGTCAATATTATTGCGGCACGCAACCCGTTCTCAATATTAACTTATTAACATGAACAATTCAACACAACTAAATTTTGTAATCTCATCACAAAAGGAAATAAAGCGTATAGAACATCAAGAAACTACCAGTAAAAATAGAACATAACCAGTGTCGTATTCGCAAATCTCGACAAATTATCAATACAAGAATAGCTGAAAGACTCCCACAATCGAACAAAATATAGTAAAGTAAATACGATAAAGGCAAGTAAAGACACTAATCAATGAAGATATATAATTAATACATGTAGGAACATATATCATGTAAGTAGGTATTGATTGAAGAATTAATAAACTAAAACAGGCAGCAACCAATTGACAGATAACAAGTAAGGCATGGATAACAAGTAAAGACATGTAGCAAATCAAAGCATGTAACGAAGTATAACATAGAATAAATAAGGATACAAAGATAAATAGCACAACTCGCATGCTTTATCCCATGAAAATGTATATACACTTGTCACCTCGCATATACGACGTTCCCACATATAATTCACATAACAAATAAACCAACAAGTCTGAATTCTCTCAAGTCAAAGTTAAATGCGGCCTTACCTCTTTCCGCAATCAAATCAATCGAATCTAGCCAAATATTATTCAAACAATCCAAAATAAGCTTTAGAAAATACCGACAAATAAAAAGGATTCGATCTTTAGAAAAATTGAAAAGGTCAACAAATGTCAACCCCGGGTTGGCTTGGTCAAAATCCGAGATTCGGACCAAAACCCGAATACGCAATCACCCCGAGCTCGGTTATGTGATTTGTTTCAAAATCCGACCTCAATTTGAGGTCTAAATCTCAATTTTACAAAATTCCTAAATTCTACCCAAAACCCCTATTTTCTACCATTGAATTCCTAGATTTAATGTTAAAAACTCATGAAAAGTAATTGGGAATTGATAGAAAAAGAATTAGAGTTACTTACCAATGAATTTGGGAAGAAAAGATTCTTCAAAAATCACATCTAGAGAGCTTAGGGTTGAAAAATAATGTAAAATGAGTTAACTCCCGATTTTTTTATCTTTTACCCAACTGCAAGTATTTGTTCACAATTGTGAAGACCCCATTTGCGAAATGCTGATCGCAAAAGCGAACAGTGCAATAGGCCCCTAGAAGTTGCAATTGCAACAAAAGCATCGCATTTGCGACTGCCCCTCGTGTGCAAATGCGATCAAAGCTGACCAGCCTACCCAAGTGTGGCAAATGCGACAGGTATTTCGCATTTGCGGAGCTCCCCCAGTTCGTATTTGTGATCAAAACTTCGTATTTGCGAAGTGCACATTCCCCAGCCCCTTCACAGATGCTAGCAGCCACTCGCAAAAGCGAGGCTCGCAGTAATATCTCGCATTTGCGAGATCTGAAGGTTGGCACTAGCAACAACTATGTATCAACTGTTCCAAATTCTTTCGTAACACATTCGAAACTCACCTGATCCCCTCTAGCTCCAATTCGTACATGCACACAAGTGTAATAACATCCTACAAACTTGCTATATACCTCAAATCATCAAATATATCAAATAAAAAGAATCGATCCTCAAAACTCAAGAATTTCAACTTAAAACTCAATTTTCACAATCTTTCACATAATGCGCCGAAATCTGCGCGGGTCACCCCGGACCCAACCAAACGTGCATACAAGTTTAAAAATATCATACAAACCTACCGGAATCGTCAAAACACCTATCCGGAGTCGTTTACCAAAATGTTGATCTTGGTCAACCCAATCCTTATTTTAGGTCAAAATCGCTTTTTCTTCAAAATTTTATGTAAAAATATTCTAAAAGGCGACACGGACCACACACTCAAATTAAGAAACATCAAATGAAGCTATGAGAGATTTCGAATCACGAAAATTAAGGCTAGTATTCAAAAACACATGTCAGGTCGTCCAAATATTCCCCTATACTTTCGAAAATGGTCTAAGAATACCTCTCGCTATACTATTGAGTTATCTATACCCCTACAGTCGTACTTTGAGTTCAAATATACCCCTCATTTAAACGGAGGGACACGTGTCATTGTCCTGTTGGCCAATTCTAAATATATCCTAATTAATTAAAAAGACTCATTACCCATACCCGAAAAGCAATTTTCTAAAGCAATTCTTTTTTTGTAAAAACTGGAAAAAACTAATTTTTTTTTTTACTAAAAACTGAAAAAACGAAAATATTTTTTTAAACAATGTTTTTGTAAAAACTGGAAAAAAAACTGAAAAGCAATATTTTTGTAAAAACTGGAAAAATATGAATATTTTTTTACTAGAAACTGAAAAAATCGAAAATAGTTTTTCCTAGTTTTTAGAAAAATATTGCATTAAAAAAACTGAAAAATAATTTCTAAAGCAATTCTTTTTGTAAAAACTAAAAAAAAAACTGAAAAGCAATTTTCTAAAGCAATGTTTTTGTAAAATGATTGATCTTTCTCAAAGTCCGGACTAAATCTAAGTAGGTTTGGAATTCTAAGTATGTTTAAGTTATTAATTAGGTCATTTTAAATTAATAATTTACAAAATTCAATAAATTTATTAAGAAAAGTTAAATTTTAACTAAAGCTACTAAATTCCATAATCCTAAAGTACAACTTGACATTAAAAGATTTAAAGAAGGGAACATAAACCAAGTATATATTATTGGGGACTATAACCCCTATTCCTTTTCTCTTTTTTACCGTACAAAACATTGTTAAACAAGTAGTCAAGAAATCAAAAAATTTGTGACTAAGAACACCTGTAAGTAGAGAATTGTTTTCAAATAGAGAAAGTGGTCATTCTTTTTTGTACAGACTTAAAAAAAAAAATAGATTCACATAATTAAAACGGATATAATATTTAATTGACTAGCTATAGAAATATTTGGGATGACTTGACGACCAAGTAAACTATAAATATATTTTTGTGGAATACAGGATATAAAATGAATTGAAAGTAGAATAACAATTACCTTTGTGTTCACATGCACTTTATATGATTACTATTTTCTTATTAGTTATTCCAAAAAAAAAATTATTTAAAAATAATTTAATTAAATTTAAACCTTTTATTTTATCACACAAATAGAGGCGGATCCAGAATTTGAGTGCGACAGGGGTACCATTATATGCTAATTACTAGCGATAAAATTTGGCGTGCAACTAGAAGCTAATTATTAGCGATAAAATTTGGTGTGCAACTCTTTAAAATATTAATGATTACTATCAATAACTTATCATCTAAGTATTAAAAAAGATTCTAAAGAAAGAAAAAGCACCGAACATAGAGAGATATTTATTCGCAAGATGGGAGCTACGGGAAGGGAAGATGTTTGATTTAAGCCTATTTTAAACTTCACAATTTCTAGTTTGTTCTCAAATTAAAAAGGAGTTTGTGATCAAAAGGGTGTGTTAGTAGTCGAAGAATTGAAGAAGAGTCTCAATCTCTCGGTTGCCATCGTGGAGTAAGAGTTGGCGATGCCCACTACTTTATCAAAGTGATTATTGAAGAAGCTTGTGACAGAAAAGATTTATATTTTTTTATTATTTGTGGAGCAATAAGTTGCAATTTGAGGTTTTTGATATGAAGGGTGAGATTTAAAAAAAAGGATAAAATTAATTAAGTTAACCATCATGTACTAGTACTAAACTAAAATTGAATTTAGAAAAAAAAAACAAAAAAAAACCGGTTTGCTATTAAATTTAAATTATGTTGAATTCAAATAACTAAAATAGAAAGAAGGAGAAAAAGCTAAACATGGGTTTCAAACTCAAATCAACCACGGAAGGGAAGAAACTTAAGTACTCCACTCAACCACTCCTCGAGTCAAGCTTTTTGTATTTGAGGCACAAGTAAATTATTTAAGGGGTCTCATCTGTATTTGCAAATATATATATACATATGTAATATATATATACATGGTTTCTGTTGAGATTAACGGGTCCCATGACCCCTCAAACAGCAAGGTAGGTTCGTCTCTGAACTCAAATATTATGAAACGTTTAAGATCACAAGTTTCAAATTTTTATTTTTCTTAAAATGTAATTT
The DNA here is from genome assembly GCF_000715075.1 of Nicotiana tabacum. NCBI lineage: Eukaryota > Viridiplantae > Streptophyta > Magnoliopsida > Solanales > Solanaceae > Nicotiana > Nicotiana tabacum. Next base: position 39,716,153 of record NC_134091.1, read on the forward strand.
CGTATCTAATGAAACTAGGTCAAGAATATTATAGCATATACATCAAGAAGAGAAGATGTAGGCGTAATTTTGACGCGTTAAATTTTTCAGAAGCTTCTTTGTAAGATGTTGATTTTTTACTTGACTTATTCGAGGTGGATTCCTTTTAACCTATTTGTCAATAACCTATTTGTCAATAACCTAGTCAAAAGTAAGGCAACCAGGTCTTGGAATTCAAAAGAAAACTACAGTTAGTCCCAATTTAAAGTCCAAGTTTTTGTTACCGGGATTTACCATCATTACGCCATCGGTTTCAAATCAATTATATAACGTACAATAAATGAAATAAATGGTTATAACGGGCAGAACAAGGCAATCAATTACAAAATTGACTAAACAGACACGAGATTGAGTCAACAGGCACGTGATTGACTCAACAGGCATGGGATTGACTCATAAGTTACGGAATTCCAGCATTTACACAGATGTTACAAGTTTTTTTAAAAGTAACAGATGGATTGAGCAAATACTCATAATGGACCTATAATTCAAGGAGAATGGTTACTTAGATTTAGCCATATAAATAGACACATTTTACCACTATTGTAATCATCTAATTTTCTTCTCTACAATTTTACACATTGTAATTTATAGCATCCTGGTCCCAAGCTAGCTATAGTTCGACCCTTCAAGCTCTGTTCGGCTCATCATCCTATCAAGGATCATTCAATAAGAATTATTTCTTCTCTGCTTTATTTTTATTATATTATTTGTCACGAGGTCAAATGCTAAAGAACTAAAATATATCGTTGACTTCCCAAATAGGAAGGTTTACGTTGGTCAGGACTCGACACCAAATTTAAAGGTAAGTTGATTGAATTTTTATGTGTTAAAGCAAATTGCTTTGCTTGCCCCCATGCCCACATAATAGGTATACCATCAGAGGTAATGGCTTGTATGGTCAATATTGACCCCCGCTATAATCCGGTCAAGCAAAAGAAGAAACTTGAGTTAAATAATAAAAAATAAAGTAATAAAATTTCAAACGGTCGATTTAGCCCGAAAAGTCGAATCATCCGGACTCGCTAGCTAGCATCAACCTATCATTACCTTCAAAATTCCGAGGAGAAAGATGGTTGCTAGTGTACCAAATTGTCTTGGATGTCTCATTAAATGTAATCTTAATTCAAGAGATAAAGGTACATAATCTCAAATCTATTATAAAATACTCTTAGACACGGAAACTACATATCTACGTTTTGAGAAGTTGGCATTAATAGAAACTGCCCTAAATCTAAGGCTTTATTTTCATTGTCATCAAATTCCCATAGTCACTATATTTTTATTATGCAATATTTTGCAAAAACACAAACTGTAAGGAAGGCTATCTAAATCGGTAGTCGAACTTAGTGAATATGATATTATTTATCAGCCACGTATGGCTATAAAATTACAAGTTTAATAGATTTCATGATTAATCTTAGCTCAAACATATTGCCCGAAGCTAAAAAGGAAGTACATATTGTTTCTGGGATAATTATCAGATTTGAACCTTCTACACAATTATGTTCTCAAGTATTAAAAGTCCTGGGTTAGGGACAATGCTTAATGCACCTATTGGGGAAGTAGTTACATAATTCATAAAAGTTGCATTATTACTAACAATGAAACCGAGTATAAGCATATGTTACAGGGTGCGAATTAGCTCGGGGACTCAGTGTCATGACCCAAAATTCATTAAAGGTCGTGATGGCGCCGGATCCCACTGTCACGCAAGCCAAAAATAAATACTTAATTTGGTTCTCATTTTAATATTTTTGAAATCATATTTCCTTCAATTAAATAATAAAAGATGGAATTTATAGTGTAAATAATAATATTTTTAACAATTTCAATATAGAACAATCCCTAATCACCCCAAAACCCGGTGTCACAGGTGCATGAGTATCAACTAGGAATGTAAAATAAATATAGCATCTGTCCGGTATACAAATTGGAAAGGAAAAAAAATATAAATACTCTGAAGGAGACTCTGTTGGCTGCGAATCATAGAATAGAGTGCAGCTCACCTAAGTCCCCACTATAACCGTGCCTCTGCGCCCACAAGACCACTAGACATATATGTACCTGCACAAATATGTGCAGCAAGTGTAGTATGAGTACGTAAATCAACGCGTACCCAGTAAGTATCCCGTCTAACCTCGAATAAGTAGTGACGAGAGGTCTGCTCCGACACTTACTATGGGCTATAAATAAAATACCAACGATATAATTTAGCATGGATTACGTAGAATGGCTGTAAGCTCAATATCATGAAATAAGTAAACAATTCTTTTGTTAATAAGAAATTTTCAAATTTATTTTTCATCGTTTATCATTTTGTAACTCAGGTCAATGAATCAATGTCAACTATCATAAATTCCAAAGCAAACAATTCAATCATGCGCAAATCATGCCGAGGTCGTACGACCCAATCCAACATATAAATATAAATTGTGCACTGCCGAGGGTCGAACGGCTCGAACCATAGATGCATCTATTAAATCTGTCGATGCGTTCGGCCCGCTCCACAAAATAATAAACACATTCAAACAACCAAGTCAAGAATTTATTAAGGGGCAATTATTCAAGAAAATGCCAAATTCTCATTTAACGGCCAAGAGAACGAATTTTATCCTTTTAAAAATTCCTTTACCAAGTTCAGTGTGATTTAAGCAAATAAAATTAACAAGAAGGTTGCAAATATCGCAAGTATAGCATGATTTGGATCCTAGACTACCCGGACTTAAGCATAATAGTAGCTACGCACGGACTCTCGTCACCTCGTGCGTATGTAGCCCCCACAAATAGGAGCACATATTGAATTATTTTACCTATGGGGTTAATTCCCTCTTACAGGGTTAGAAAGGAGACTTACTTTGCTCCGAAGTTTCATAGCCGGCTCCCAAGCCTTTCCAACAACTCAAACCGATGTCCAACACTCCAAAACTAGTCAATAAATGTGCAAACCCATAAAAATATACTCTAATACTCACAACAATTCGATTTAAATAAATTTTCAACTCCGCTCGAAAAGATGATCAAATCACTTTCAGGCCCACGTGCCCGAATTTTGAAAATTTCGAAGATAAACTTTACCCATAACACTACGAACTCAAATATATAATTTATTTTAAATTCCATGTCCGATTTCGTGGTCAAAATCTAAAAATATAAATTTTTAGATTTTTCTTCAAAATCTCAAATTTCCACAAATTTTCAAGTCTAAATCCATATATAATCTAAGCATTTAACTTGCAATAGATGGGAATCACTTACCTTGACATAGATGACAAAAATCTCCCTTCCACGAGCTCCAAAAATCGCCCAACTAAATGAAAAATAGAGGAAAATGGCCGAATCCCGTCTTTTAAAAACCTCACTGCCCAGGCAACCCTTCTTTGCGAACACGGCACATCCCTCGCTTTTGCGAGGCTCAATAACCTCATGCCCATAAATCTCTCTTCGCGTTCGCGACACTCTGATCACGTTCGCGAAGGCCAGCTGCCCAGAACCCTCACGTTCGCATTCCTTCTACGCATTTGCGTTGGCCAAATGGCCTTAGGTCCATCTCCCCCTTTCTTTTTCACGTTCGTGTCGCCTTGGCCGCATTCGCGAAGGCTTGTCCAGCTCTTGCCTAGCGTTCCCGTTCGCGAAGGCCAACCAAGCAGCCTCACAATTTCCTCTACGCGAAATCCGGACTTCCTTCGCGTTCGCGAAGAAGGACACTAGACACCAGCAATAGCAGTCCAAAACAGCCCGAAATGATCCGAAACAATCCCGAAACACACCTGAGGCCCCCGGGACCCGTCCAAATCGCACAAACTAGTCCCATAACATAACACCGACCTGCTCGAGGCCTCAAATCACTTTAAACAACATCATAATCATGAATCACATCATAATTCAAACTTAATAAACTTTAGAACTTCAAACTTCTACATTCGATGCCGAAACCCATCAAATCACGTTTGATTGACCTGAAATTTTTGAAAACAAGTCACATTCGATATTACGGACCTACTCCAAGTCCCGGAATTGGATTCTGACCCCGATATCAAAAAGTCCACTCCCGGTCAAACTTCTCATAAACCTTAAGATTTCTAACTTCCACCAAATGACCCCAAAATGACATACAGACCTCCCAATCCACTCTCGGACACGCTCCAAATATCAGAATTGCCATAAAGAGCTATTCTCAGATTTGAAATCCCAAACGGACACTGATAATATTGAAATGCACTTCAACCCAAATTTATGAAATTCTTACAAAATGTCAACTTTCACAATAGGTGACGAAACGCTCCCGGGTCATCCAAAACCCGATCCGGACATACTCCCAAGTCCAAAAACCTCATACAAACCTGTCGGAACCTTCAAATCCCGATTCTGAGGTCGTTTACTTAAAAATCCAACCTTAGCCAATTCTTCCAACTTAAAGTTTTCGGAATGAGAATTTTCTTTCCAAATCCACTCCGAACTTCCCGAAATTCAATTCCGACCACACGTACAAGTCATAATACCTGAAGTGAAGCTACTCATGGCCTCGAACTATTGAACGATGCGCTGGAGCTCAAAACGACCGATCAAGTCATTACACTTAGAGCAAAACTGTTGATTTAACGATTGATTCTTAACTCGTGATCAAATCCAAGAAAATTAGGCATCCTGAGAAAACTAAGACATATATGCTAGTCTCGAATCTAGTGCTAATATCACAGACTACAACAACAACTATGGACTCTTATTGAGAAATATCGTTTCGGGATCAAATAGTCTCGGAATCGAGTCATTCCTTATTTGGGCGATCCCTAATCTATCATCAACTAGAATAAAAATGAGTTAATATTGACTAATTTAATTTGGAATTAGCATAATAAATTCACTGATTACTTGCAGAATGAGACTTTACCCAAAGACAGACACGCTCTCGACAACTCTGAGTGTGTCTCATCCCGTACTGTTGTAATGACTCGGACGGTCTTTTTGAGAGTACTAACCTCGAAACCCTATTTATTTCTTCCTATATTTCATTTTGTGGTTACGTAACTTGCCGGGAGGATTTATTTTTGGTTTCGGAGTAAAATGGGACACATAGTCCCTAAAATGGAAGTTTAAATTGTAGGAATAAACTGTAGTTTGAATTGAATGAAGACAACGCCGAAATGGAGTTTTGTTGGTTCCTATAGCTCTGTAAGGTAATTTTGGTCTTAGGAGCGTGTTCGGGTATTGAATTGGAGGTCCGTAAGTCATTTTAGCGTTAATTGGCGAAAGTTGAAAAACTTGGTGTAATTAGAGGACAAGTAATTTCATGCTGCGTGCAATAGTTAAATATGAGGTTCATATAACTTAGAGTCAACTCATTAATTGGTCTCCCTATTCTTTTTTGTGGCTAAAGATATCTGCTTGCCTATTACAGTGATATAATGTATATAATACTTCTTTCTCCTCCATTTGAAATCGTTGAAAGTAAGATAAAAGATAGCACGTGTACTGTTGTAAGATCACTTTCGTGAGTACAATACTTCTCTAGCTCACCTTATGAGTTTTGAGTACCACTTCTCTCTTGATAGTTCTCCTTATATCATCTCAATTATTAAAGTTATTATCCTCTGCAACCTTCTCTATCTTACCTTATAAGTACGACATCTCTCTTTTGATAGTTCTCGTTACTTCTCAATTACTGAAGTTATCATCTTTTGGAACCTTTTCAAGTTATAAATTTGAGTCCTCTAGGCATATTTTTCTATTACCTACATTTACTTTTTTCCTTAACACACATAACAACTATAATATTTTTAAATGTCTTCAAGTTGCCTTTCCTTCTTCCTTCTTTTACTCTTGGATTTATCGTTATTTTTTGTGTATTCAAAGCTTATATTTTTGCTGTTTGTGGATTAGTGTACCATTTTGTCTTTCTTCTTTCCCATGTTTTGTAGCTACATGTGCAGGTACAACTTATCCCTCTTCCTCCTTCCCTCCTTTTTCCCTTCCTAGAAATACTAGCACACATCCATAATATTGTTTAGATCTTCTGACGGGGTTTTATGTCATTACTCTACGCCACTTTTATGTCTTATAAGAATAAGATCATATATACTTCTAAAAAATTTGCTTTCGATATCCATAACACAACAAATTAATTGATGTAATATGTACTAGATACAAAGGTTTATGTTTTGCATTTCTACCTGTTTATTAAATTATTTTTTCTTTATGGTTAATAGTCAGTTCATGTACAGGGTCTCGAGAAATAAGAAGACATCGATGCCAGATTGGAAGTGGTGTTGAGGTTGATCCACGAGCACATTCCTGAAACTTATGATCGACCAAATCAAGATTTTTGACCAGTTTTCTTCAAAGAAGCTTAAGGCTCATTGTTTCAGAACTCGTGTTCGTGTAATTGAAACTAAGTCGCAGTGACTTAGCCTGCAGGCTACATGAAAGGTCAAGCTCCTAAGATTTGGAGGAAAAGAAAAGTAATAAAAGTCAGTAGGTTAGGTATTAGACATCGGATGCACCACTTTGCACTAACTGTTTCTACTGTGCAACTTGATAATTAAATAAGGATTCAATTATTTTGTTAAAAGACAAAATAATGATATAGCTAAGACGCAAGTTTTATTGTGATATTTGTAATAGACACTAGAACAGATGGTTTTTAGTAGTAACTAATACTATGCAGAATTTATGAATAATGAATTTCGTATATTCCATATTTGAGTAATGAATATTAGGAGTTGTCGACATTCTTAATTGTTGCCAATTTGTTACTTCCTATGACTTCTTTTACCATCCCAGTTGGATTCCCAAATTAATTCTCCAAGGCATCATTAGAGAATGATAGTAAGTTCAAATTTACAATGCTGGGCCAGTGCTCTACACGGGCAATTCCCATCTAGTTTCCAAAGAAAGTGTTCAAGATGGTAGAATCTATATGCCGAAATTTCCTCTGGACAGGTGGAGGAGAGTTAACCAAAAGAGCACTATTGGAATGGGAGAAACTATGTTATCCTAAGGTTGCAGGAGGTCTTAAAATTCTAGATATATCAATATGGAATATGGCAACAGTGTGTAAGCTTATAGAACCTATGTCAGAAAAAAGACAAATTATGGGTAGTTTGGGTGCATACATACTATGGTAAAAGGAAGCAAGTTTGGGATATATAGGGGAAACAAACATCTTGGATAGTCAAAAGGTACTGAAAGCTAAACTTTACTCGGAAAAAGGGTCAAAATTATCCTTGGACTATCGAAAATAGCTCAAATATACCCTCCGTTTGTTTTTGGTACCAAATTTGTCCTCGCCGTCTAAAAATTGGACCATTATTGCCTTAAAAACCAACGGCTGCCACATCAGTTTTTGGACACATTTAAATATTATGGAAAAGGGTCAAAATTGCCCTCGAACTATCTAAAATAGCTCAATTATATCCTTCGTTTGTATTTGGTACCAAATATGTCCTTGACGTCTAAATATTGGACCATTATTGCCCTAAAAACTAACGGCCGTCACATGAGCTCATGTGAACAACAAAAGTCTATCTCCAAGAGACGGTCCTCCATCTTGACAAAAGTCCCCACGGATAAAATTTCTTTCTCCATTTTCATTCGTTGACTCATCTAAGTGTTGCTCCTTCCAAATAATTAAAGCTACACCAATTTTATTATGAGAAATTTAGTTGGGCTATTCTTAAGATTCACAAATCTGTAAAAAAAATTCCAATATACTACTATACAAGAAATAAAATACCAACTTTTATCACTTAAAATCAGAAATCTTATCACAAAAAAGGTGAGAACTACAAAAACTGCATATTGCAGTATTCCCATGGCTAGCTATCCAAGCTCATAACTCAAAAAGGTCACAAATTAGTTGCAGAGATATATCCTTTTAAAAACAACTCTCATAAAAAACTCAAAAACCATTAGAATGAGACCATTCTCTAAAATACTATACCCTTCCACTTCCAGCCTTCATCAACATAAAAGAAAAGAAAACCGACCGCAAATAAGACCTAGACCCAAAACCTCATAAAAAGATACACTTTTTAGACACCACCTAATCCTTCCCATCCTCACTGGCCTAGCTAGTAGGCCACCTGAAGTGTTTCACTGTGCCTTCACGGAAAATGCAGCAACCCCTCGCAGAAAATGGGTTCTTGCGGGTGGAGAAGGTTTTTTTTTGTGTCTTGTTGTACTGGCATGTCAACATGATTATAGTATTTTAATAGGTCCAAAAGCTTATGTGACAGCCATTAGATTTTAGGGCAAGGACATATTTGGTACCAAACACAAACGGATGATATAATTGAGCTATTTTTGATATATAGTTCGGGAGCAATTTTGATCCTTTTTCCGTAATATTTAAATATGTCCAAAAACTTATGTGACAGCCGTTGGGCAATAATGATCCAATTTTTAGACGGCGAGAATAAATTTAGTACCAAAAATAAACTAAGGGTATATTTGAGCTATTTTCGATAGTTCGGGAATAATTTTTACCCTTTTCCGTTGTTTTTCTGACGATCACAATCAACTAGATCCCATGTGAATCTCACTTTCCCATCCAATCTCTCTCTTTATATACTCTTAAATTTCCATTGCCTTTCTTCTTTCAAGAGGAAAGAGTTCACTCAGTTGTTTGTTTCCTCAAACATGCATCAACATCTCCAGCTTGAAATAGGAATTCCTAAGTTGAACTGATTTGTTTATTTTCTACTCACATTTTAGAATAATTTTGTATATTATCAATTGAAAAAAAGCGACTAAATTATTATTTTGCGCGCATAACACCCTTAAGAGCACTTAGGTTTTCAAACTTTTTGAATATTTTGGGTAGTTATTATTCGATTTTTATTTATGTATAATTGGATAATTACCTTCATGGAATTAAATTGTTTGAATATATCATATCACTTAGTTCAATCAGATTTAAGTTTCGTAATAGAAAAGACTTGGTTTATTACTAACTTTACTTAGTAAATATGAACCACATTAAGCAATGACTCTCAAGGGCCTTATGGACTCGATCGGAGTGACTCAAGGTCGTTATCCTCCGATTTTCATTATGTAACTATGTATGTATCAATTATCCGAGAGTCAACAAGGATCTTTCTCAAAGTCCGGACTAAATCTAAGTAGGTTTGGAATTCTAAGTATGTTTAAGTTATTAATTAGGTCATTTTAAATTAATAATTTACAAAATTCAATAAATTTATTAAGAAAAGTTAAATTTTAACTAAAGCTACTAAATTCCATAAACCTAAAGTACAACTTGACATTAAAAGATTTAAAGAAGGGAACATAAACTGAAAATACAGATATTTTCTTTTTTTCAGTTTTTAGTTAAAAAATTTCAGTTTTCCCATTATTTAATTGCTTTTTAATTTTTTTTCCAGTTTTTACAAAAACATTGGTTTAGAAAATATTTTTCAGTTTTTTTGAAGCAGTGTTTTTGTAAAAACTGGCAAAAAAAAATATTTTCATTTTTTTCAATTTTTAGTAAAAACAATTCAGTTTTTACAAAAAATAATGCTTTAGAAAATTGATTTTTGGGTATGGGTAATGAGTCTTTTTAATTAATTTGGAGATATTTAGAATTGGCCAACAGAACGATGACACGTGTCCCTCCGTTTAAATGAAGAGTATATTTGAACCCAAAATATGACTGCAGGGGTATAAATAACTCAATAGTATAACGAGTGATATTTTTAGACCATTTTCGAATATAACGAGGTATATTTGGACTTTTGTAATAAATAATTTAGGGGTAATAAAAACTTACCGCTAAAGATGCCGCTAAAGACTTTTTTTTGTTGTCGTACCAATTAGTTCCAAAGGTCAATTTTTTTTAGTATGCATGACTCAAATTCAATGTTTTTGTTGTTTTCTATGTGCAACTAGTCCCTCTTGTTTCCGACTGCCAGGATCTAGACTAGGCCCAACGCTCGTCAATTTGGCTATTTGACTCTTCCAAAATGTGGCTGGTCTTTTACGCTTTTCTTTTTCTACTATGAGATATCGAATTATTTTGTAAATATTACTAATTGAGTTGTATATATTGATAGTGTAAAAATTAATTATCTATATAATTTAACTTATAATAGTAGTATTAACTGTCTCGTTTTTTCAGATTTTTAATTTTACTTATTATGAAAATTAAAAAGTTCACTTTTGTCATGAAAATAACTTTGCTCAGAGCATGTTTGGCTAAGCGTCTAAGAATTGCCTGCTTTGAGAATTACTTTTATCAAAATAGCTTTTGCAAAAAGGACATTTGGATAGAAACAATTTATGATTGATAACAGATTGTGTCTGACTAAACTTTTCAAGAAATGCTTTTAGTGTTAAATTACAAAAACAAATAGTAGGTTTGGAATTCTAAGTATGTTTAAGTTATTAATTAGATCGTTTTAACAACTGAAAGCAAAAAATTTGTGACTAAGAACACCTGTAAGTAGAACATCCATTACTCAAGCCAGAAAGCAATAGAAGAGCAAGTTCTTCTTCAAAGAGATTAAACCTCAGTCCTCCATCTTCAACTTCCTGGATCTCTTCAACTTCACAATTACGCATTAATGAACAAAAATGTTGCTTTTTACATGTCATTAGTTTTTACATAATCACACTCCGGCAAACCGGGCAATTACTGTTTTGTCCCTTGCCGTGCATCACCCATTTATCCAAACAATTTTCATGGAATATATGACTGCAACTTTTAATCTTCCTTCCTTTATCTCTGTGCTCGAATTCCAGTAAGTAAATCGCACAATCAAGTGGCTCTTTTGCTCTTCTATTATACACAAATTTAGAGCATTTCTTGTCTATCATCATTTCCTTGTGCTTGTTTTTTTCGAGCCAACGTACATATGAACTAAATAAAATAATAAACACCAGCAGTAGACATCTCAAAATTTGAGGAAGCCATGAAGAGAAGAAAATGTTTATCAGCTCGTGAAAATGATGGAAAAGTTTAGCGAGAGTCGGCATAATAACAGAAAAAGGAACTACGACTATATGGTAACAAGTATCAAGGTTGTCAATATATATACTACAACTTGAATGGCAAAAGCATATACTCCTCCCGTGAACTCATTTGACTGGGCACGAAGTTTAAAAAAAGAGAGAAGATTTTTGAACGTGTGGTATAAAATGAGACACATATATTTTGTGTGGCTATAAATTATTCCATAAAGATAAATTGTTTCCAAATAGAGAAAGTGGTCATTCTTTTTTGTACTGACTTAAAAAAAAATAGGTTCACATAAATTGAAACGGATATAATATTTAATTGACTAGCTGTAGAAATATTTGGGATGACTTGACGACCAAGTAAACTATAAATATATTTTTGTGGAATACAGGATATAAGATGAATTGAAAGTAGAATAACAATTACCTTTGTGTTCACATGCACTTTATATGATCCCTATTTTCTTATTAGTTATTCCAAGAAAAAAAAATTATTTAAAAATAATTTAATTAAATTTAAACCTTTTATTTTATCACACAAATAGAGGCGGATCCAGAATTTGAGTGCGACGGGGGTACCATTATATGCTAATTACTAGCGATAAAATTTGGCGTGCAACTAGAAGCTAATTATTAGCGATAAAATTTGGTGTGCAACTCTTTAAAATATTAATGATTACTATCAATAACTTATCATCTAAGTATTAAAAAAGATTCTAAAGAAAGAAAAAGCACCGAACATAGAGAGAGATATTTATTCGCAAGATGGGTGCTACGGGAAGGGAAGATGTTTGATTTAAGCCTATTTTAAACTTCACAATTTCTAGTTTGTTCTCAAATTAAAAAGGAGTTTGTGATCAAAAGGTGTGTTAGTAGTCGAAGAATTGAAGAAGAGTCTCAATCTCTCGGTTGCCATCGTGGAGTAAGAGTTGGCGATGCCCACTACTTTATCAAAGTGATTATTGAAGAAGCTTGTGACAGAAAAGATTTATATTTTTTTATTATTTGTGGAGCAATAAGTTGCAATTTGAGGTTTTTGATATGAAGGGTGAGATTTAAAAAAAAGGATAAAATTAATTAAGTTAACCATCATGTACTAGTACTAAACTAAAATTGAATTTAGAAAAAAAAAACAAAAAAAAACGGTTTGCTATTAAATTTAAATTATGTTGAATTCAAATAACTAAAATAGAAAGAAGGAGAAAAAGCTAAACATGGGTTTCAAACTCAAATCAACCACGGAAGGGAAGAAACTTAAGTACTCCACTCAACCACTCCTCGAGTCAAGCTTTTTGTATTTGAGGCACAAGTAAATTATTTAAGGGGTCTCATCTGTATTTGCAAATATATATATACATATGTAATATATATATATATATATATATATATATATATGGTTTCTGTTGAGATTAACGGGTCCCGTGACCCCTCAAACAGCAAGGTAGGTTCGTCTCTGAACTCAAATATTATGAAACGTTTAGGATCACAAGTTTTAAATTTTTATTTTTCTTAAAATGTAATTTCGTATCTAATGAAACTAGGTCAAGAATATTATAGCATATACATCAAGAAGAGAAGATGTAGGCGTAATTTTGACGCGTTAAATTTTTCAGAAGCTTCTTTGTAAGATGTTGATTTTTTACTTGACTTATTCGAGGTGGATTCCTTTTAACCTATTTGTCAATAACCTATTTGTCAATAACCTAGTCAAAAGTAAGGCAACCAGGTCTTGGAATTCAAAAGAAAACTACAGTTAGTCCCAATTTAAAGTCCAAGTTTTTGTTACCGGGATTTACCATCATTACGCCATCGGTTACACATATATATATATACAAAAAATTATCGGCTATTATTTTAGGAGCGACTAAAAATATACTAATATTACTTTTATTTTTATTGGGTAATTATTTATTAGACTGAAAATAAAAAAAATAAAAAAAATATAAAATAAGAAAATACTACTGAAAAAATTATTTCCGACCACTATGATTTTTGTGTGAGTTAGTGAAAGTTTTATGATTTTTGTGTGAGAAAATAAAGTTATATGACTTTGGTGAAAAAAAAGTCATAGTTATATAATTTTTGTATGAGAAAACAAAGTTATATGACTTTGGTGAAAAAAAGTCATAGTTATATGACCATTTGTGAAATTTACCCAATTATTTCCTGTACAAAAAGAATATTTTTCTTTCCTCTCAAGCTAATTTACCGATTTAATGAAAAATATTCAATAAAAGAATTAAAGCCCGTTTGGATTAGCTGATAAGTATTAGGTGCTGAAAAGCATTTTTTAAGTGCTGAAATTGATTTAATAAATAAACAGTTACGTGTTTAGGTACAAGTGCTTAAATTGATAATAAACTACTGCAGTATTTAATAAAAAGTGCTTATAAGCTCTTTTTCTGTTAAAATGACTTGAATAACCTTAGAACTGTTTACACTTATAAGGGCGTAATTTCTTCAAAATTTTAGATTCCTGATCGATTCAAATATAAAATATTTTATTTATCATTTTATTTTAAATACAAATATAATTAAATAAGATAATTTTTATAATAAATATAATTTATTTTATGATAAGCATATAATTATAAGTTATAATAATTAATAAATTGACAAAAGTTTCTCAGTAAAAAAAATAAATCTAAATAGGATAATATATTTGAAGAGAAACATTGTCTTCATCAACCACAACACTTTTAAGCCAATACACTAAAAATTTGATGTCTTCGTTTATTACATATAGTTCAAAGATTAATACAAAATCACATAGATACAAATACGCAAAGGAATAGAGAATTTGCTTACCTCAAATAGTCAATGAGAATTGCAGACTTGAAAAGACGTGGGGTTTAGGTTGAAAAAATACGTGAGGCAATGAGTATTGATGTAGGAGTTTTGTTTTGAAAAGGAATATTTTAGAGATAAAATAGTAAAAATCTTGGTCAAACTTAAAGTGCTTATAAGCTAAAAATTCATAAGCTGGAGGTGACCAGCTTATGGCTTTTGGCTTATAAACACTTGGCTTAAAAGCACTTTTAACTTTACCAAACACATAAATAAACCGAAAAGTGCTTATAAGTTAGTTTGACCCGCTTATAAACTTAGTCAAACACCCTCTTAGAATGCATATCAAATATTACTACTATTATAGAAGCCACTAACGAGAGTAGCTTAGGGTCAACGTGTCTGCATAAGTTGTATGCGTAAAAGCTGGCGTTCTTTATTTCCTAAATTGTTGTCACGTGTATCTTGGCTTTTTTAAATTGGGCCCGGGAGGACTTTTTGTAAATATATTAGAATGGAGCAAGTCTTATTGGTTGAAAAGGAACTTTAATGTAGCACCAGTGTAAAATTTTGATTGTATTGACCTATTTGCCCATGTGCTTATGTCATCGGATTACTTTGTTTTTTCGGAAAAAGGGTCAAAATTATCCTCGGACTATCGAAAATAGCTCAAATATATCCTCCGTTTATTTTTGGTACCAAATTTGTCCTCGCCGTCTAAAAATTGAACCATTATTACCTTAAAAACTAACGGCTGCCACATCAGTTTTTGGACACATTTAAATATTATGGAAAAGGGTCAAAATTGCCCTCGAACTATCTAAAATAGCTCAATTATATCCTTCGTTTGTGTTTGGTACCAAATATGTCCTTGACGTCTAAATATTGGACCATTATTGCCCTAAAAACTAATGGCCGTCACATGAGCTCATGTGAACAACAAAAGTCTATCTCCAACAGACGGTCCTCCATCTTGACAAAAGCCCCCACGGATAAAATTTCCTTCTCCGTTTTCATTCGTTTACTCATCTAAGTATTGTTCCTTCCAAATAATTAAAGCTACACCAATTTTATTATAAGAAATTTAGTTGGGCTATTCTTAAGATTCACAAATCTGTAAAAAAAATTCCAATATACTATACAAGAAATAAAATACCAACTTTTATCACTTAAAATCAGAAATCTTATCACAAAAATGGTGAGAACAACAAAAACTGCATATTGCAGTATTCCCATGGCTAGCTATCCAAGCTCATAGCTCAAAAAGGTCACAAATTAGTTGCAGAGATATATCCTTTTAAAAACAACTCTCATAAAAAATTCGAAAACTATTAGAATGAGACCATTATCTAAAATACTATACCCTCCCACTTCCAGCCTTCATCAACATAAAAGAAAAAAAGACCGACCGCAAATAAGACCTAGACCCAAAACCTCGTAAAAATTTTTAGACACCAATAGGTCCACAAATATCCCCTTGTATACGTTCCAAAAACGCAGGGGACTCAATCCGAACCTTTGTTGGTGATGGTCTAATAATCAACTTGCCTTGATAACAAGAAGTGCAAGAAAACTCATTATTTAAAAGAATCTTTAAATTCTTTAATGGATGCCTATTTGAGTTCTCTATAATTCGTCTCATCATAATTGATCCAGGATGTCCCAATCGATCATGCCAAAGTACAAAAGTATTGGAATTAGAAACCTTTTGGTTTACGATGAAATGTGCCTTAATTGCACTAATTCTTATCCAATACATGCCACAAGATAAAGATGAAAACTTCTCAATATCCCTTTTCTGGCCAGAGACATTCTTGGTAACGATGAGATATTCGAGATTATTCTCATCTATTGTCTCAATATGAAATTCATTTCGACGGATATCTTTAAAACTCAATAAGTTCCTCTTGGACTTGGAGGAGAACATTGCATTCTCTATGATAAGTATTATTCCCTTAGGCATAGTTATATTAGCTCTTCCAGATCCTTCAATTTGATTATTACTACCAGAAATTGTAGTAACATCTGCCTTACACATACTTAAATGAGAGAAATATTTCTTCTCTTTAAATATTGTATGTGTTGTACATGAATCAATTAAGCAAATATTTTTACAATTAAACTTTGATCCAAGTTTGCTTTGAAAGATATCCATATTTGCTTCCCATGGTTTGACATACAAAAGAAGTATATGAATAAATATTAGTATTTTTAGAGAAAAAGGAAAAGAAATAAAGTTAAACCAATAATTCAATAGTGACATTTTAATGCATTTGCCGACAAATTCTAATTATTATACAAATAATTACGCAACAAAAATAATACAATTTTAACACTAGAAAAATTTCTTCCTTGGCCACGAACAGGGCCACGACCTTTTCCACGCTTAGAATAATGGGAATATATCTTATTCACTTCAGGCAATGGTGTAGACCCAGTGGGTCGATTTTCGTGATTTCTCATGAGGAAATCATTATTTCGTTCAGCCACAAGGAGAAGAGAAATCAACTCAGAATACTTCTTGAAACCTTTCTCTCGGTACTGCTGTTGCAAGACCATATTGGAGGCATGAAATGTTGTGAACATTTTTTCAAGCATATCATAATCAATGATAGTATCTCCATAGAGTTTCAATTTAGAAGTAATTCTGAACATCGTAAAATTATATTCAGAAACAGGCTTAAAGTCTTGGAGCCTCAGATGAGCTCAATCATATCGTGTTTGTGGAAGAGTGACCAACTTTAAGTTGTCATATCTTTTCTTTAAGCCATTCCACAAAACAAGTGGATCTTTGACTGTGAGATATTCTATCTTCAACCCTTCATCGAGGTGATGGCGCAAGAAAATCAAGGCCTTTGCACAGTCTTGGGTAGATGCTTTATTTTTGTCTTTAATGGCATCTCTAAGACCCATTGCATCTAAATGGATTTCAGCATCCAACACCCATGTCATATAGTTCTTGCCAGAAATTTTAAGGGCAACGAACTTTCTTTTCATAATATCAGTCATAATTAAAGGAGGAGAAAAGTTATACCTTAGTCTTCTCAAAAAGCTTCTTGAGACGGTAGAGTCTCGTGCTGATAACGTGTTATAAAATATAACTCAAAGTAACAATATGGAACAAGGAAAAACAAGCTAAGAGATATAGAGAGAAAGAGAAGAGAGATTCTTATTTCTTCTTCAATTGTGTGTATTTTTCTATCTATTACAAGGCCTTTATATATGCATGAAAAGTGAAGAAAATATGTCATTGAATATGTCATTAAACATAGAAAATATGTCATTGAATATGTCATTAAGCATTTGAGATGAAGATCACGGAGGAAGAGTAGACATCCACCATAATTTGATATTTCTTATAACACTGCTTTTTACATGTCATTAGTTTTTACTTAAATGATTTCTCTATTTCTTTAGTTTGGGGCCTATCTATAATATCTTCCGAACTGTCGGTTGTCGATCATGCTGTACAGGTTAACGTTATATTCTTTCCCAAATGCAACTTCAATGTTTATGCCATTGTTATCGGCATGTAGAATGTGAATATAATAACGTAATGTGAATATAGTAACGTGAAATGATTGATCTTTCTCAAAGTCCGGACTAAATCTAAGTAGGTTTGGAATTCTAAGTATGTTTAAGTTATTAATTAGGTCATTTTAAATTAATAATTTACAAAATTCAATAAATTTCTTAAAAAAAAGTTAAAGTTGAACTAAAGCTACTAAATTCGATTGGATCAAAATCTAAAGTCCAACTTGACATTAAAAGATTTAAAGAAGGGAACATAAACCAAGTATATATTATTGGGGACTATAACCCCTATTCCTTTTCTCTTTTTTACCGTACAAAACATTGTTAGACAAGTAGTCAAGAAATCAAAAAATTTGTGACTAAGAACACCTGTGAGTAGAACATCCATTACTCAAGCCAGAAAGCAATAGAAGAGCAAGTTCTTCTTCAAAGAGATTAAACCTCAGTCCTCCATCTTCAACTTCCTGGATCTCTTCAACCATATAGTTCGGTATAATCACACTCCGGCAAACCGGGCAATTACTGTTTTGTCCCTTGCCGTGCATCAGCCATTTATCCAAACAATTTTCATGGAATATATGACTGCAACTTTTAATCTTCCTTCCTTTATCTCCGTGCTCGAATTCCAGTAAGCAAATCGCACAATCAAGTGGCTCTTTTGCTCTTCTATTATACACAAATTTAGAGCATTTCTTGTCTATCATCATTTCCTTGTGCTTGTTTTTTTCGAGCCAACGTACATATGAACTAAATAAAATAATAAACACCAGCAGTAGACATCTCAAAATTTGAGGAAGCCATGAAGAGAAGAAAATGTTTATCAGCTCGTGAAAATGATGGAAAAGTTTAGCGAGAGTCGGCATAATAACAGAAAAAGGAACTACGACTATATGGTAACAAGTATCAAGG
Source organism: Nicotiana tabacum (assembly GCF_000715075.1). Taxonomy (NCBI): domain Eukaryota; kingdom Viridiplantae; phylum Streptophyta; class Magnoliopsida; order Solanales; family Solanaceae; genus Nicotiana; species Nicotiana tabacum. The sequence continues at coordinate 39,734,375 of NC_134091.1, forward strand.
TTGTCAATATATATACTACAACTTGAATGGCAAAAGCATATACTCCTCCGTGAACTCATTTGACTGGGCACGAAGTTTAAAAAAAGAGAGAAGATTTTTGAACGTGTGGTATAAAATGAGACACATATATTTTGTGTGGCTATAAATTATTCCATAAAGATAAATTGTTTCCAAATAGGGAAAGTGGTCATTCTTTTTTGTACAGACTAAAAAAAAAAATAGGTTCACATAAATTGAAACGGATATAATATTTAATTGACTAGCTGTAGAAATATTTGGGATGACTTTGACGACCAAGTAAACTATAAATATATTTTTGTGGAATACAGGATATAAGATGAATTGAAAGTAGAATAACAATTACCTTTGTGTTCACATGCACTTTATATGATTACTATTTTCTTATTAGTTATTCCAAAAAAAAAATTATTTAAAAATAATTTAATTAAATTTAAAACTTTTATTTTATCACATAAATAGAGGCGGATTCAGAATTTGAGTGCGACGGGGGTACCATTATATGCTAATTACTAGCGATAAAATTTGGCGTGCAACTAGAAGCTAATTATTAGCGATAAAATTTGGTGTGCAACTCTTTAAAATATTAATGATTACTATCAATAACTTATCATCTAAGTATTAAAAAAGATTCTAAAGAAAGAAAAAGCACCGAATATAGAGAGAGATATTTATTCGCAAGATGGGTGCTACGGGAAGGGAAGATGCTTGATTTAAGCCTATTTTAAACTTCACAATTTCTAGTTTGTTCTCAAATGAAAAAGGAGTCTGTGATCAAAAGGGTGTGTTAGTAGTCGAAGAATTAAAGAAGAGTCTCAATCTCTCGGTTGCCATCGTGGAGTAAGAGTTGGCGATGCCCACTACTTTATCGAAGTGATTGTTGAAGAAGCGTGTGACAGAAAAGATTATATTTTTTTATTATTTGTGGAGTAATAAGTTGCAAATTGAGGTTTTTGAACTGAAGGGTGAGATTTAAAAAAAGGATAAAATTAATTAAGTTGACCATTATGTACTAGTATTAAACTAAAATTGAATTTAGAAAAACATTAAAAAAAAATAATTTGCTATTAAATTTAAATTATGTTGAATTCAAATAACTAAAATAGAAAGAAGGAGAAAAAGCTAAACATGGGTTTCAAACTCAAATCAACCACGGAAGGGAAGAAACTTAAGTACTCCACTCAACCACTCCTAGAGTCAAGCTTTTGTATTTGAGGCACAAGTAAATTATTTAAGTGGTCTCATCTATATATATATATATGGTTTCTGTTGAGATTAACGGGTCCCGTGACCCCTCAAACAGCAAGGTAGGTTCGTCTCTGCACACAAATATTGTGAAACGTTTAAGATCACAAGTTTCAAATTTTTATTTTTTTTAAAATGTAATTTCGTATCTAATGAAACTAGGTCAAGAATATTATAGCATATACATCAAGAAGAGAAGATGTAGGCGTAATTTTGACGCGTTAAATTTTTCAGAAGCTTCTTTGTAAGATGTTGATTTTTTACTGGACTTATTCGAGGTGGATTCCTTTTAACCTATTTGTCAATAACCTAGACAAAAGTAAGGCAACCAGGTCTTGGAATTCAAAAGAAAACTACAGTTAGTCCCAATTTAAAGTCCAAGTTTTTGTTACCTCGTGACGTAATACATTGATTTTAAGCAGTTAAGCACATGTCATGCAGTCCTTTTTTCTTCTACCAGCATCTTGGCTCGACTTCTTCAGAATTAGGTATGTAAATTAATGTTTTATTCAAAAAAAAATAATAAGCTAAATCCTCCAACTCCAAAGACCCATTTTGGGACAAATTATTATATACCTAAAATCACGGTCTTCACAAACCGAAGAAGTTTTCTTAGCAAATTTACTTTTATTAATTAGTATATCCGGAGAGAGTTTCCAAAGGAGATACTCAATATACCTAAAAATTAAGTTCTTTTTCTCTTCTTTTTGTGATACCTTCGGTCTGTAGGTTAAAAGTTACGCAGTGATTCTTCCTTTCTTAAAAGTTTTGTTTGATAAACACTTTGGTATGATGTGTATTAGTGAAAAATAAACTCACCATGTGGGGTCTATTAAATGGCGATACGTGTGAGCAAAGTTTGGAGAAAAGTAAAGAAAGACATGTAAAGATGATATGTGAAACATCCTCGGCACCGAACATAATCGTACCGTGCATGTTAGTCTCGGAACTGGTCATCATGAAATAGCCCAGGATCAGGTGCCGGAGAATAGCTCATAATTATAAATGAGGAAAGAATTAATTAATCCTGAATTACATGGGATTTACCATCATTACGCCATCTGTTACAAATCAATTATGTAACGTACAATAAATAAAATAAATGGTTATAACGGACAGAACAAGGCAATCAATTACGAAATTGACTAAACAGACACGAGATTGACTCAACAGGCATGTGATTGAGTCAACAGGCACGGAATTGACTCAACAGGCATGGGATTGACTCATAAGTTACGGAATTAACTCATCAGTTACGGAATTCCAGCATTTACACATATGTTACAAGTCTTCCAAAAGTAACAGATGGATTGAGTAAATACTCATAATGGACCCATAATTCAAGGAGAATGTTTACTTAGATTTAGCCCTATAAATAGGCACATTTTACCACTATTGTAATCATCTAATTTTCTTCTCCACAATTCTAATTCTAGCATCTTGCTTCCAAGTTAGCCATAGTTCGGCCCTTCAAGCTCTGTTCGGCTCATCGTCCTATCAAGGATCATTCAATAAGAATTATTTCTTCTCTGCTTTATTTTTATTATATTATCTGTCATTGAATTTTATTTCACTTCTCTATCACATTGTATTAACGAAAATTTATATCTTTCGAATCGAATCGGTCTCTTATGGCCCGTCATATAAAACTTATTACTTTGACCTTGAAAATTATTTTTTGGGTTAAACATGATGAAGTAATCTTTCTGGCCTTTTATAAAACTCGTCGTCTCATTCTTGAAGGATATAGAGCTTATTATATATAATCAATTACCAGCACTAGAGTTTTCAGTAAAATATTCCATAAGAGTTTGAACGATTTATTTTCAATTATACAAATAATGAATGATATTATGAATTAAATAAAATGAGAGGGTTGTTCAAGGTAAGTATTCTCCGCCTCTAATCTTGAAGTTAGTTTGAATCAACAAAAGAGCAAAGTTTGAGAGCTCCGGAGAGTGATAGAAAAATTATGAATTAAATTTGTCGGTAGAATATTACTTGTCATAACATACCTTATATACTTTCAATTCTCTTTTATCCAGATATTCTAAATCATGTGTGCTTAACAATTTTTAATCTAAATTTTATTACAGAAATTGGGTGCTCGATTAATATACCTGTATGAATTACTAGTTTTTGGTTATAAAATAATAATGTGTGGTTTCAAAAATAATGAATATTTGAACACCCATGGCCCATAACATGGGTATTAGTATGTAGGGGCGGATGTACGTGGGAGGAGTGGGTTCACGTAAACTCATCCTACTCTCCCTAAATCATGTATAGCATCAATGAATTTTAGCTCAAATACATATATAAAGATGGGTGAACCCAAGTTCAAGTGAGCACTTTAGTGCACTAGTAAGAGGTGCGTCTTGTACCTTTTAATCAGAGGTTCGATCCTTGTACTCTGTAACAGTTCGACCGGTTGTTTTGAGTGTATTAGCCCCGATCCTCTATTTATTGCCTTCTCTGTGTTATTCTGTGGTTATGTGACTTGCCGGGATGTTTGGTTTTAGTTTCGGAGTGAAATGGGACACATAGTCCCTAAATTGGAAGTTTAAGTCGTAGGAGTTGACCGTAGTTTTACTTGTCTGAAGACGACTCTAAAATGGAGTTTCGATGGTTCCAATAGCTCTGTATGATAAGTTTGGTCTTAGGATCGTGTCTAGATGTTGATTTGGAGGTCCGTAGATCGTTTCGGCGTAAATTGGCGAAAGTTGAAAGGATGGAAAATTTTGGAATGTTTGACCGGGAGTGGCCTTTTTTAATATCGGGGTCGGACTTCAATTCCGGAAATTGAAATAGGTCTGTAATGTCATTTAGAATTTGTGTGCAAAATTTGAGGTCAATCGGACGTGATTTGATAGGTTTCGGGGTCGGATGTGGACGTTAGAAGTTCAAAGTTAATTAGGCTTGAATCGATGCACAATTCATAGTTTTAGCGTTGTTTGATGTGATTTGAAGGCTCGACTAAGTTTTAACGATGTTTTAGGACTTGCTAGTATAATTCGTTGAGGTCTCGGGGGTCTCGGGTGTGATTCGGATCAAATTCGGTGCATTTTGGAACTTGGGAGATTGCAGATTTTGCTGGTGCTAGTGTTGTTGTACGTGATCGCGAGAGTGGGGCCGTGTTCGTGAGGTGTTAATGGTGGCAACTAGGATTTTGTTCTATGCGTTCGCGAGACTGGGTTAGTGATCGCATAAGTTGGTGTAACAGTGAATCGCGAACGCGTGGGTACGATCGCATTTGCATAGAGGAAAGAGAAGGCTGGGGATTCAAGCGCGATTTTTCATTGCGATCACGTGAAGTCATTCGTGATCGCGTAGGCATGAGGGTTCAGTGCACCGTGTTCACGAGTGGACCCTCGCCTTCTCGTAAGCGGAAAATTGGACCAATGGCATTTTGTGCTTCGCGAACGCGAGGCAATTTCCGCATTCGCGGAGAAGGAATATCTGGGCAGCATATTTAAGTTTCAAAATCGAGGGTTTATGTCTATAAACCAAGTATTTAACTGGCAATAGGAGGGAATCACTTACCTTGCATTAGATGGTGAAAATACTCTCTTGTAGAGCTCCAAAAATAGCCCAAGCCGTGCGAAAAATGGGTGAAATGAACCCAAACCCAGTTTTAAAACCAGTCTGCTCAAGACTGCTCCTTTTCGCGTTCACGGAAATGCCATCGCGTTCGCGAAGGCCAAAAATCTCAGGCTCCAAATTACTCTACGCATTTGCGACCTCTTCCTCGCGTTCGCGAAGCCTTGTGGCCACTACCCTTCGCGTTCGCATGCCACTAGCCGCGTTTGCGAAGGTTTAACGCCTGGTAGCCCCCAGCTCTCATTTCCTCTTCGCGTTCGCGTCCTCCAGCTCGTGACCCCGAAATGACCTACATACCTCCAAATCCATATCCGGATGCGCCCCTAAGACCAGAATTACCATGCGGATCTATTCCCAGGTTCGGATCCCAAAAGGACATCGATAACATCAAAATCTACTTCAACCCAAACTTAGGAAATTATTAAACCTTCAAAATGCCAATCTTCCGTAATAGGCGTCGAATTACTCCAGGTTCATCCGATACTCGACTTGAACATACACTCAAATCTAAAATCATCATACGAACCTATTAGAAGCTTAAATTCCTGATTCTGAGGTCGTTTACTAAAACAAATCCAAACCTTAGTCAATTCTTCCAACTTAAAGCTTTCGAATTTAGAATTTTCTTCCCAAATCAACTCCATACCTCTCGAAATTCGATTCCGACCATACGTACAAGTCATAATACCTAAAGTGAAGCTACTCAAGGCCTCAAACCGATGAACGACGCGTTAAAGCTCAAAACGACTGGTCGGGTCGTTACAAAGCATTTTGGCGCTTATTGTAGAAAGTTGGCATTTTTGGAAGTTTTAGAATTTCATAAGTTTGGTTTGAAGTGAATTTTGATTTTATCGATGTCCGATTGAGGTTCTGAGCATTTTTGAAATAGGTTCTATTATGACTTGTGAAGTCATTCCGGATTGATTTGATACGTTTTGGCACAAGATATAGAATTTGGAATTTTGACAATTTATAAGTTGATTCGAGGTGCGATTCGTAATTTTAATATTGTTTGGCGCAATTTGAGGCCTCGACTAAGTTTGTATTGAATTTTGGGATATTTTGGTATATTTGGTTAAGGTCCCGAGGGCCTCGGGTGGATTTCAGATGGTTAACAGATCGATTTTTGGACTAAATAATGCTGGGATGTTTTTGGTTGCTGGATCGGATTTAGCATATTTTGGATTCGGATTTCGGATTCTACAAAATGTAATCTGATCCGAATTTATATCGGATCGGATCGGATCAGATTTTCGTATTTCGGATTGGATTATTATGCCTCAAAGTTGCAAACTCATGTGTATATTTTCTTTGCAAAAGAGGCAATACAGTAAGAAAAATTTATGTTTATGCAATTATGAGAGTACTATGGTGTAAATATAGCTAAATTTGGCAATTGTAAAGGTAATAATGTGGAGGAAGATGTAAAGGAAGTACTGACTATCCGAGATTAAAGTCTAATATTTATACATGCCCTAATAATTACAGATTTCGGATCGGATCAGGTTACAACTATACTAATCTGAATCTGATCCGAATATCCAAAATATTAACAAACACAATCTGAAATCCGACCCAAATATCCGAAATCCGAAATTGAGCGGATCGGTTCGGATTTCGGATATCTGATCCAAATAAACAGCCCTAGGTGCGATCGCTTCTGCGGAAGCTGGGTTGCAGAAGCGACATCGCAGAAGCGAGGATCGCGTCTCAGAAGTAAGGAAGGATGGCTGGGGAAGGCTTTGCAGAAGTAGAAAATGGAACGCTTTTGCGACTCCGCAAAAGCGACAGAGTGGTCGCATAAGCGACCTGGAGCGCAGATATGGCTATGGCTTTGCACCTGCGGTTGCACAGAAGCGGAAAGGAGTCCGCATGTGCGATGGGACTGCTGACCAGTGGACTTTGCAGATGCGGATTGGTGGTCGCAGATACAAAGATTTTGTCCGCAGAAGCAAAAACTGGGCAAGAACATAAGGGATCGAACTTAGACATTACGTCATTTTTATTTGGGATTTTTGGAACGCGATTCTTGGGCGATTTTGAGGAGTTTTCATCATGAAACATAAGGTATGTAATTTTTCACTTGTTGTGAGCTAAATGTAAGGTTATATGTGGATATAAGGAGGCAAAATTTAGAAAAATTGTGGGATTTTGATAGAAAACCTAGAATTGATAATTTTAGATTTTGACCACAATTTTGGAAATTAAATTAGGAATAAATTATATATTTGAGTTCGTTATATTATGGGTAAGGTTTATATTCGAAAATTTTCGAAATCTGGGCACATGGGTCTGAGGGTTGACTTTATTGACTTTTCGAGCGGAGTTAGGGATTGTTAAAAATTGATTAATTATATGCAACATAGTATATTTTTATTGATTTGCACATTGTTTGACTAGTTTTGGAGAGACGAACATCGGTTTGAAGTGTTAGAGTGGCGTCGGAGCCGGCTATGAAACTTCGGAGCAAGGTAAGTCTCATATCTAACTCTGGGAAGAGGAAACTACCCCTATGTGATGTATTTAATATGTGCTACTTGTTGCGGGGGCTATGTACCCACGAGGTGACGAGAGTCCGTACATAGCTAGTTTTATGTTATGTCCGGGTAGACTTAGGTTCCCTCCATGCTATAACTGTACTATTTGAGATGTTTCTTACCTATTAAATTCTTTTATTTTACGTTGCGACTTGAGACTAGACTTGTGTAGAGTGATACACTTGCTATTGTAGAGATTCAATGGGCTTCATGATTAGCTGCGGAATAATTGTTCTCCTCTTACGAATTTCTTCCGCGTTATGTGTTTTTATCGAAAAGTTTCCCTTAAACTTTATAACACATGTCTATTCGTGAATGGGGTCAAGGATCCGTTAAAGCTTCTTATTCTAATGGGGTCGGGTTGTTCGCCTTGGTAGTATAATAGATACATCTATGGTTCGTGTCATTCGACCCTCGACAGTGCACATATTATGATGAGATCGAGTTGTATGCCTCGACATTTCTATAAAATACTCTTATGAAATCGTGCATAATAATTGACAATAAGCTAGCATATCTGTGACTTTTCCTCATTGGAACTGTGACGACCTATCTGGTGAGGTCCATTATATATATATATATACTCTGATTGAGGATGCAACTACTAGCTGAGAACTTGAGTTATTGCTGATAGAAGAATTTTACCACGTATTTATACTTGTTATTTTATTTATTTACTCTGACTCACATCTGTTTACTTCTATTGTATCTGTCTTATTGGACCACTAGTAAGTGTCTATGTCGACCTCTCGTCACTACTTCTCTAGGGTTAGGCTAGATACTTACTAAGTAAGTGGTGATTTACATACCCATGCTATACTTCTTGCACTTATTGTGCAGGTACATATATGTCTGGTGGTCTTTTGGGCGCAAAAGCGCGGCTATTGCAGGGACTTTACCGTGAGCTACATTTCATGTTACGATCCGCAACTTGCAGAGTCTCCATCAGAGTTTATATTCTCCTGTCTAATTTGTATTCCGGACATATGTTGTATTTTATTATATTTCCTAGTTCATGCTCATGCACTTATGACACCGGGTTTTGGGGGTTCCTACAGGTTCTTCATTATCGTAGTTCAAGTAAATATTATTATTTACCCTATAAATTCTATTTCATACTATTTAATTAATGAAAATTATAGTTTTAAAATACTAAAATGAGTAATTAAGTTGATAAATCATTGTTGGCTTGCCTGACGGTGGTGTTAGGCGATATCACGACCTTTAGTGAATTTTGGATCGTGACACTTTCTTCTTTTAAATCATATATCTATCTATACTATATTAAAACCATAAAAGCCTTTAGCAAAATGTCGTTTGCCTTTTTTATCCTTTAAAAATAGATTTTACACAAGACAAAATAGTTATTTAATTCTTTTTTTAATATTTAGGACTTGAAAATCCATTGAAATTTGGTTATAAAATCTTTCCTAATTTGAATTATATACCTAAAACTTAGGACTTTAAATCAATTAAATTTTACCTTATAGTTAAAAAGTCTAACTCTTTTGGAGGGAAAAAACTTACCCGCACCGGGTGTTTACACCATGTTAAGTTAATATGTGCTGAAAAAATTCTCCTAAACTTTAGTTCAGTTAGTAACCCCACTTAGGCTATTATTGTCTTCACAAAAAAAAAAAAAGTCGTTAAAACCTAAATTGAAAATTTCTTTTCAAGATTAAGTTTGATAAACTTTTCATGATCAGTAATAGTGTAATTATGCAAAGACAAGTGCAATTGGTGAAGTTCTTTCGTATAAGTTTATTCTTTTTGAATATACATGTTTGTTGTTTCACAAACTAAACCATTTACCTTTTGTGTGGTAATAGCATATCGAAATAAAAGGCCACACATATTCACCATTAGTAGACAACAGACAGTATGGAATTTTAAGATGTTGAGTATTTTTATATTAATATTTAATCAAGGTTATGTGCAAAATATATGGTACTTAACTACGGTTAAGTACTAATAATTATAGTTAAATAAAGTGACCAGATGCGGGTAAGTTTTTTCCCTTTTGGAGCGTTAAAGTTTTAACTACCCTGTCCTTATTCGAAATCTAAACTGACTCCTCTTTCGTTGTCTTTGTTTTGCAAATATTTACTATCTGCTACTTACTATTATAAAAGCAAGAAGACGTTATGCCAAATAATGATCAATATTTTTATTCTTTGAAGATAAATTTACATAAGCAAATTATTATCTTAATACTTTAAAATTAACTCAAGTTTTGACTATTAAATTTGTTCTTATTTAAACAATGTACGAACTCAAACATTAAGGTACTTAAAGTATATCACAAAAAATATTTAACAAAATTTAACTTTAGATAAATTAATATTAATTAAGACTTTAAAAGGCAAAAGAATTTTTCATGTTATAAATGTTTGGATAAAATTATTGTTACATTTAAATATTCAAAGCTTGGATGAGCTAATATGAATTAGAATCAACAAATAAAATTTCCTTTAAGGTTGAGAAAAAATAAATAATTTCTAATAATTAACTAATTAAAAGTATCCAATTTAATTTCTATTAAAATTCATTATATAAGTACAATTATTTTTCAAGTTGAAAAAACTCTTAGGCTACATAAATTTATTTTTATAAAAAGAGCATTGAATTGGACGATATAAAAAATAAAGCAAAATAGTTACTATGTAGTATTAAAAGTCAAATTGGTAAAAATACAAACTTGAATCAATAATAATAAAATAGTAGTAGACAAACTGCATTCTAAATTGAATTAATTTTGTAATTAATTTTTTGTTTCTATTTACATTCATTTCAACACATGATAGCTCCCTATAATTTTTATGTATTAAATTATTTTGATAAAATATTAACTCAACATTAGTCATTTTTAGATTTTACATCATGACCTATGGATTTTTTCTATGATACAGGGCAACCTCTTTATTTTCAAATCTCTAAAATACTAAAATATTTATCTTTTTAATTTGTTTTATTTGAAAAATATTTTTGTGATTTATGTGTTTTCAAAATTAGGTAAAAATAATAATTTTGAAATCACAATAAGGCATCTTAAGACTTTTGTGGAGCAAGTTGTTTTTCCATTGTGTTAGCTAAATGAGATTAACATACATTTGTTTTTCATGAACTTACCTTTTTTAAACTTTTATTTTATAACTCAAACATATTATGTGATTTTTTAAAATTGTGTACCCCTTTGATATAAGTCCACGCGCAAAGTGCGTATCCTAATACTAGTTAATTAATAAATGAGGTTAAATCCATGTGCCCCAGCCTCTTTTTCTAATTAAATACACCTTTTTCTTTTTATTGGTTTCACTTTTTGTTTTTGTTTTTTTTTTCTCCTCTTTCTTTAGTCTTTGTTTGACTTTTAAAATTCCTAAATTAAAAATAACCCTTTCAGAAACTCAGGTTTTCATGGTGCACTCATACTTTTGAAATCCTTGATATGCCTCTGTTAGTATGTACTATGCACTCACTCAAATTAATTTTTATAATTTTTTGTTGCTTTCCATTTGCCACTAGTTCTCCCTCTTGTTTCCTTCTTAGTGCCACGAAGTAGACTATGTTAAAAATTTGCCGTCTCTTCTAGAGATTTTTGGTATGACCCACATATTAGATAATAAATTATTTGTCTTATCTTCCAAGTAAATAATATATCAAATAAAATTCTGTAGTTATGCATATATGGTAGTTTCTTTGACGGAAAGAAACTACCATATATTAGGAGTCCCTAGGCCAATTATAATTTATGGAGAAGTCCATAGGGCTAAATTATTTGTCTAAGAGTCGCTAGCCTACCTATAAATATGCATGTGACTCCATCAGTCTGGAATCCTACGATTGGCACAGGCTAGAAGGCTCTCTAGGTTTTCTGTCAAAGTTTACCAAGGCGGCTCTACAACACTTGAACAACTATAGTTGCAGATATGCTCCTTGTTTAATGTTCGCTGCGGTGACTCTATGTATGTGTTTAAATTCTACATAGTGGTATCAGAGCATGCTTTTTAGCTATGTTGTTCAATATTTGTTGATGGTAATTATGAATATAATTTATCATGTTTAGGTGACAACTATTTGGTAACATAGAGTTAGAACCCCAATCGGCAAATTAAACTTCTACTTTAGAGTTTCGAGTGTTTGTTGTTATTGTTTAATATGTGAGCATTATGTATTTCTATAGTAAGGATAGCAAGTGAGCCGGTCCGGGACCGGGACCGGCCTAGGACCGCATTTCAAACGGGTCAAAAGGGCAAGGACCAGTAGATGTGGGTATGTGCCGGTCTCGTGGGCCGGTTCTTGGCTTTGAACCGTTAAGATCGGGGCAGTTTGGCCCGCCAAGGGACAGGAACTGGACCGGGACCGGACCAGTCCCTTGGAAGGCCAAACGGTCCCAACGGTAGATTTTGTTTTTAAAAAAAAGAGTCGTTTGAAAAATTTTAAAAACAGTCGTTTGGGCTATCAAAAATAGTCGTTGGCTATTTAAAAAATAGTCATTTAACCCCCCTCCCCCAAACTTTTTATAATTACACTTTTTTCCTATTTTCAACTATAAATACCCCTCATTCTTTCATTTTTTCCTTACAAAATCAATATCAATCTATCACAATCTCTCTCTAATTTTCTTCTATACTAGCTACTATAACTTACTATTGTTATAATTTGTGAAAAAATTATAAAGTTGATGAATTGAAGTATTCAAGTCTTCAACGATAATCAATTTTCAACAAGTTGTTTGTCAATTCGGTAAACTCGTTCTAACTCTTAAATCTTAATATTATAGTTTTTGTTTGTTTTATTTATTTGCTTTTACTTGATTAATTAAGATGGCTTCCTTAAAAAATTATTTTTTAAAAAATAAGAATAAGGGAAAATCCAAGAGTGGCGAATCTAATGGTAATGTTGTTCCTCCTCCCCTGCCCCCGGCTACCCGAATCAAACCCCATATCCGTTCTACACCTGCTATTCTTGATAGCGATAATAGTTTATTACAATTTACCAATAGTTAATTTTACCATAATATTGCACCCGGTGAACAATTAGACCATGAATTTATGAATGCTCTTTATTCTAATAATTATAATACTATTGATGAAGATGATGATGAGGAAATTGATCTTGATGAAACTCAACCGGATGATGAGATACACACTAGTCCTGCTCATGATGTTAACCCAACCAGTGATAACCCTGCTAATCCAAATGATGACCCATCTGATACTCCTGTTACTGCCCCAACTTTTTCTAGACAACCTACAAAACGGACGAAAACATCTCCTGTTTGGCCTTTTTTACACAACTAGTTCCACAAAATAAGGCTAAGTGTAAAACTTGTGGTACTGAGTTAGCTTTTAAATATGTTGCTGGATCGGGGGGGGGAGGGGGAGACTTTGGCTAGACACATAAAAAAACATCCTAGAGATAGAATAAAATATGAACGTTTGAAAGCTTTGGCCAAGGGGAGAAGTATACGTAGTCCTAGTCAGGGTGACCCTAGTACCGGTTCAAATCAATTTTGACCGGGAATTAACACTGTTACCGGTGGTATTTTATATTATGATCCAAAAAAAGATCGGGAAGAATTGAGAAAAATGGTAATTGTTATGTGCTTACCCTATAGTTTTCCTTCTGACCCTTCGTTTGTGCATTATATTAGAAAAGTTTTTAATCTTACTTATAAAGATTTTCCTCGCACAACCGTAAAGAGTGATATTTATAAATATAAGCATGAATATGAACAATATTTGCGCTATTTATTTACTCATATAAATTGTCGTGATGCTATTACAACTTATATTAGTAGAAGTGGCAATGACTGTGATTACCTTACTGTTATCAGTCATTGAATTGGTGAGGAATAGATAATACAAAAGAGCATAATTGCTTATAGAATAATTAATTCATGTCACACAGGACAGTTTATTGCTAGTATAGTTACAGATATTTGCAAATTTTTTGCATTAGTGATAAAATAATGTTGGTTTCCATGGATAATGCTACTAATAATATAAATGCTATAGAATCGCTTACCACTGCGCTAAATCCTACATTTAGTAATATATTTTTGTATGTTAGATGTATTTGTCATATTTACCATTTAATTGTGGGTGATGGTATGAGAATTTTAAATATTGAAACTGAAAAGGTTAAAATGGCTCTTAACTAGCTTTTTTATTCAAACTGTAGAAGTAGACTTGGAGAATATTTTAAAAGTTGCGATGAATTTGGCCTAAGAGAAATAAAGGTTCTTAAACCTTGTCTAACTAGATGGAATTACATGTATGAAAGTTTGGTTGTTGCATATGAATATAGAAACCCCATAAATTCAACGTTTAATGCACATGTAAGTGATGATGATGAGAACCTTACGAATGGGGATTGGGCTAATGTTAAAATGCTTGTTGATTTTTTAGAAAGTTTTCATATTGCTACAAATGAATTTTCTGGGCAATATTATCCTATTATTTCCAACTGTTTAGTTGATATTGCAGAACTTGCAAATTTGTTTAGTTATTTTTTAAAGGGTGGGAAAATTTATAAACTTGCTATTGATTCTATGAGAAAAAAGTTTAAAAAATATTTTTTTCCCTATTCCCCCTATTTATGGTGTTGCTGCTTTGTTAAATCCTTGTATGAAATTAGGAGGTCCTCAATTTTGGTATAAAACCGTTTATAATGGTTTAGCACTTGAAGATGATGAGTTGGCTGGACTTCCGGAAGCAATAGCCTCAATTAGAATAAATGCTCAAACTATTTATAATGTTTATCAAGTTACATTAAATCATGTTAGACCAAATGTTCCAACTCCTTCTTCTTCTGATTCTCAATCACCTAAAAGAACTGCTGGAGTAAGAGCACTTAGTGCTTGGGCGAGGTTTAGGGGTTCTCAAGGTTCTAGTAGTAATGATTTTTCACAACTAAATGAGCTTGAAGTTTATTTGTCGCAGCAAATTGAGGAAGTGAATCCCGACGGCTTCTTTAATCTTTTGCAATGGTGGAAGGACAAAGAAAAATACTTTCTGGTTCTTTCAAGGATGACCCGAGACATTTTAACTATTCAAGCATCAATAGTGGCATCGGAGAGCGCTTTCAGTCAAGCAAGACTTCAACTTGGTGATTATAGAGCGTCTATGAGGGAGAGCTTGGAAAAATCAGTACTTTTCAGAGATTGGATCCGTTCGGAAAGAAGAAATTTTGGACTTGCTGAATCACAACCAGAGGAAGACGAAGCTTACGAAGAACTACTAGCTGAACTTGCGGAGGATGCTGCTTCACCTGACAATGGAAACGGCGATGACCAAGCTACTTTTCCGCCACCACCAACGGAAATTCCTCCGAACCTTGAAGGATTTATGAAGTTTGTAAGAGATACCATGTAACTTGTATGAACAAAAATTAGTATGTATTATGTAACTTGTATTTTGGCACATCTTGATTAGTTTCTTTTTCTTCTCAATAGTGGTATTAGCACCTTGTTGTGCTCATTCCATAGAGGGGGAAGACTAAGAAAGATATTGGCATATTTTTTTAATGCTATAATAAAATTACAAGGCATTGATTTGAATATATCTTTACAATATTTTTGTCTTTAAATTTTGAATTAAAAAGTTTAGGTCAAAATTCTATAATAAAATTTACAAGGCATTGCCTTAGATTTTTTTTTTTTTACATCTTTTTGTCTCTAATTTCAATTCTACTTTTTTTTTAAAATATATAATATTTTAGCCGTTGGGCCCATTTAGCCCGGGACCATGAGTTCGTGGGCCTGATCCCGGGCCGATTCCTAGAAAAAGACTATTTAGCCCGGGACCGTTTAGTTAGGGACCGAACATGCAACGACCCGACCGGTCGTTTTGAGCCCTAGTGCGTCATTTAGCAGTTTGAGGCCACGAACAGCTTCACTTTAGGTATTATGACTTACACGCGTGGTCGGAATTGAAATTTTGGAAGTTCAGAATTGATCTGGAAAGAAAATTCCCATTTCAGAAGCTTTAAGTTGGAAGAATTGACTAAAGTTAGATTTTTGAGTAAACGATATCAGAATTGGATTTGAAGGTCCTAATAGGTTTTTATGATGATTTTGGACTTGGGCGTATGTCCGTATCGGGTTTTGGATAACCCGTAAGTGTTTCGGCACCTATTGTGAAAGTTAGCATTTTGGAAGAATTCCATAAATTTGGGTTGAAGTGCATTTCAAGGTTATCGATGTCCGTTTGGGATTTCGAGTATGGGTATATCTCCGTATGGTGATTCTGGAATTGGGAGCGCGTCCGGAAGTGGATTCGGAGGTCCGTAAGTCATTTTGGAGTCATTTGGCTAAAGCTAGAAATTTGAAGGTTTTTGAGAAGTTTAACCGGAAGTGGACTTTTTGATATCAAGGTCGGATTTTGATTCCGGAAGTTGGAGTAAGTCCGTAATGTCGAATGTGACTTGTGTGCAAAATTTGAGGTCAATCGGACGTGATTTGATAGGTTCCGGAATCGAATGCAGAACTTTGAAGTTCTAAAGTTCATTAAGCTTACATTGGGGTGCGATTCATAATTTTGATGTTGTTTTATGTGATTTGAGGCCTCGAGAAAGTTTATGTTATGTTATGGGACTGGTTGGTATGATTGGACGGGGTCCCGGGGGCCTCGGGTGTGTTTCGGGGTAGTTTCGGATCATTTTGGGCTGTTTTGCAATAGCCGATGCTAGTGTCTGGTGTTGTTCTTCGCGTTCGCGAGGATCCTCTCGCATTCGCGAAGAAGGATTTGGCTTCTGGGATTTTGTTCTTCGCGTTCGCGAAGAAGATAATTTTTGTTCCGCAAGTCTAATTTCGAAGGCTCATATCTTACAATCTATAAGGAACTTAGAGATGATTCAAAAATAAAAATTGTAGCCCTTTGTGTCTAGTTTTCCGAAAAGTAAACCATTTAGAATTTGGATTTATGTACAAAAAGTTATGGCTGATACATTATAGGCTATCCAGGAAGATAAAGAAATTTGTATTTCATAGGGCTGACTTTGACAGCTTATATCTCACAATGTATAAGGAATTGGGAGATGATCAACATATAAAAGTTATAACTCTTGATGTCTAGTTTCTAGAAAGTCAAACCATTTGTGATTTGGAGTTTTGTATAAAATGTTATTACCATTATACTAGAGGCTGTCTGAGAAGAGTTTGAAAATGGTTTCTGAGAATTTTGTTCATCGCAAACGCGATGGAGGTCTCGCGAACGCGATGAAGGGTCGTCTGGGCAATGTATAAGTTTGAAAAAATGGGTTTGGCTCATTTCATCTCATTTCCTCCATGGGAGCCGGCCTAGGAGCGATTTTGGAGCTCCATTTTCATCATTTATATCAAGATAAGTGATTCCTAACTATTGCAAGTTAAATACTTGGTTTATATACGAATTTAGGCGTGAAAATTCATGAAAATTAGTAAAAATTTGGGGTTTTGAAGAAAAACCTAGAAATTGGTATTTTTGGATTTTAACCACGAAAATTACTATGGGATTGGATGGAAATGGTATATTTGAGTTCTTGAGATTATAGGTAACGATTCCCTCCGAAAATTTTCGAAATCCGGGCACGTGGGCCCGGGGTGAATTTTAGAAATTTTATCATTTTGGATAGAGTAATTTATTTAATAGATAAATTTCGAATTATTTAATATGTATTAATTATTTCATATAGCTTCTGGATAGTTTCGGATTTTCGGCACCGAATTGGGATTTTTACACGACATCGTGATCGGAAGTGAGCATTGAGATAAGGTAAGTTTCTTGTCTAATCTTGTGAGGGGGAAATTACCCCATAGGTAATTAAATTAATAATTGTTGCTAATTGTGGGGCTACATACGTACGAGGTGACGAGAGTCCGTGCGTAGTAACTATTAATGCTAAAGTCCGGGTAGTTTAGGACTCAAAGTATGAATTACTTGTATAAATTGTATTCGTTATTTAATTACATTATTTGATATATATCGTAAATTGTTAGTGAGAGATAGTAAAAGATGAAAATCTCATATGCTTATTTCTGTTTAAATTAATTAATTGTTAAAAGAAAATTGTCTATCCTCTCGAATTTATCTTATAATAAACATACTCTCATTCCGGAGGTACATAAGAAAATATCCTCCTTTCTTGTGGAGCGGGCCGAAAGTTTCGGCAGGATAGATGCATCCATAGATCTTGTCGCACGTCCCTCGGCAGTGTACACAACACTCTGGATCGGGCCGAATGACCTCGGCAGAAATCGTGCTTAATAATAATAATTACACGATACTTTGATAGTCTATTTCAGCTTGTGAAGCTAATTAAAATTTGAAAATTATTGGAATTTAAAGAATTTAATTATCTTTGCTTGTTAAGGAATTATTGTTATTCCTGTAAATGAGGCTAATTGATAAACTGGAAATTTATTGGAATTGAAGGAATTTAATTACTTCTGCTAGTTCAATAAAATTATTGTTAACTCTGTAAATCACGTTGATATAAATATTTCTATTTTCATAATTATTTAATATTATTGACCCATAGTGAGTGTCAAAGTCGGTCATCTCGTCTCTACCTCTTCGAGATTAGGCTTGATACTTACTGGGTACACGTTGTTTTCGTACTCATACTGCACTTGCTGCACATTTTATTGTGCAGGTACATGTTTGTCTAGCGGCCTTGTGGGTGTAGAGGCGTGGTTAATAATTATGGGGACATAGGTGAGCTGCATTCTGTATTACGATCCGCAGCCAACAGAGTCTCCTTCAGAAATATTATATTAACCTGTCTAATTTGTATTCTGGACAGATGCTGTATTTTATTTTTAATTCTCTAGTAAATGCTCATGTACTTGTGACACCGAATTTTGGGATGATTATGGGTTGCACTGTATTGGAAATTTTTAAAGATATTATTACGTATTTTATAAACTTCATCTTCTGCTATTTAATTGAGGGGAACAACTATGACTTCAAAAATATTAAAATGAGAATTTATATAGTATTTATTGTTGGCTTGTCTGACAGCGGTGTACGGCGCCATCACGACCTTTATGGATTTTGGGTCGTGACAGGACCGGGACCGTTTGAACCGGCCCACTTAACATATTTAGGGCCCGGACCGGCCCATATGCCACCCTCTATAGACATGTTCTAATTTCATGTTTTAAGAGCAAGAGAATACTCTTTGTCTGTTCTGATGATTCAAAACAGATCTAGGTAATTCTATTTGATTGGTGCTTTAGTCACTTTATAATACATCTATATGTTGAGGTTCTAGCTGGAGGCGGACCTACGTTATGGGTTGAGGGGTCATGTGACCCCGTTAGCCTCTATAAAAAGCCTTTATATACATATTATATATATTTATACATTTATATGGGACCCCTTAAATATTTTAAGTGTAACCCAAAAACAAAGAGGCGGATGGGAGAACTCGTTGCTTTGGGCACTTAAATTCCCAACTTTGCTGGTGACGCAAGTTCGAAACCAACGTTTAGCTTTTTTCTCCTCCTTTCTATTTTTATTCTTTGAGTACAATGTAATTTATATTTAATAGCAAATTACTTTATCTCTTACTTTTATCTCTTTTTTTTAAATTCAATTATAATTTAGTACTAATATATAATAGTCAACTTAATTAATATTTTAGTTCTTTGAATACAATGTAATTTATATTTAATAGCAAATTGCTTTATTTTTTACTTTTATCTTTTTAAAAAAATTTATTTATAGTTTAGTACTAATACACAATAGTCAACTTAATTAATTTTATTTCTTCTCTTCCCATAGCACCCATTTTGCGAAAAAATCTCTTTTTCTCCCTCTCTCCCTCTCTGGTGTTTTTTTTTCTTTAGAACTTTTTTTAATAATATTTGGATGATAAGTTATCATAATCGTTAAATTTTTAAAGAGTTGCACACCAAATTTTATCACTAGTGATTAGCATACAGTGGTACCCCATCGTGCTCAAATCCTGATTCATCTCGTGGTTCTAACTATTCTCTTTTCAGTAATTTGGAAGTTACTTGGCAATGATATATCCTCTAAAACAGAAGTGGGGCCACTGACTGATTCTCGTATTATACTTCACTATTTTTTAAATCACAAATTATTAGATTTGTGGCAGTGATTTAAGTACAGAAGTTATGATCTGATTTATTTGTTTACAAGTCTCTGTTTCAACTTTATTTTGGATTAAAGTTGAATCCATTGATTAGATGTATTTGTTTCTCTACGAAAGGGAATTTGACTGAACAATACTCCATTATGTTTGGAGTTTTGTTCTTTTCTAATTCTTTTACACATATTTATTTTATAATATTTGAATTGATTTATATGAACTAACCTTTGGGTAATTAAGTGCGTGATTCTGAACTTAAGTTTTCCTCTTCATATTTTACCAAATTTGTTTGGTTTTGACCTTAAGTTATAAGGAAAGGAATAGCTGAATGTTCTACATCTATACTACTGTTTAAGTTCTTAAAATATTAATTATAATAATTAACCTTGGAGTATTATATAACGCTATGCTGATATCCAGCATGCCCATTCAAAAGTTAATCAACATCTTGTTTAAGTTGATTAATTATGGTTAATTATTTGAGATGTCATTTGAGTTTTCTTTTATATGATGTACTTAGGAGTAGACACGACATCTTGAGTACTTGATAGAAAAAGTGATTAACATTATAATGACATCTATTTAGTCCGATTTTCTTATTAAAATGGTAACTCGGCCCTACACGGAGGTAACCATTTTGCTAAGATTAATTGGAATGAGATAGTAAACCTTTAAGTTAAAATTATCACATGTACATATTAATTTTTATGTATTTTTGTTTATTAATCTAATAAAGTTAGTAAATTCTATGCATGGGTTGCAACCTTTGCCCACAGGAAGGTCTAGAATTTACTAAAAATCGATATTTTACTCGATTCACCTTTTGATGGATTGTGCTTTATAGCTTATGTATGTGTATCCTTGTTTTGCAGTCTTTACAGCTTTTTCTACCGCTATTTTTAATGAGAATGCTTGAATTCTAATGTTTTCTAGAGATAATTATACTAAATAAAAAGAGAAAGTCCTTCTCACTTTAGGGTGCTATGATTTGGACCTGGCACTCCGTGTGGAAGAACCACCTATTCTCACGTAATCAAGTACGCTAGAGGCTAAGGCTAATTATGAGCAGTGGGAGCGATCTAATCGTCTAAGTTTAATGATCATAGAAGTCTGCATAAGCCAAGCATTAGGGGTTCTATCCCTAATAGAAATAAGGTCAGAGCTTACATGAAGGCAATTGATAAACAATTTGTAAGCTCTCACAAGGCATTAGCCAGCACCCTTATGAAGTATAACGATCTGACTTGTCGTTTTAAGAATTTACGCCTCGTTCAGTGACTTAAGATCTTGAGCAGCCTCGCAATATGTATTATGACCCGCGTGTGTGGTCGAGTTTGATTTACGGATGATTCACAGAGATTTGGGACACTTAGTCCCTAAGATAGAAGCTTAAATCTTAGGATTTTTACCGTAGTCGGAACTATGTAAAATCGACTCCGGAATGGAGTTTCTTCAGTTTCGTTAGCTCCGTTGGATGATTTTGGATTTAGGAGCATGTCCGGACTGTGAATCTGAGGCCTGTAGCCAATTTAGGCTTGAAATGGCGAAAGTCAAATTTTTGGAAAATTGGACCGGAAGTGGACTTTTTGATATCGGGGTCGGAATGCGATCCCGAGAGTTGGAACAACTCCGTTATGTTATTTGGGACTTGCCTGCAAAATTTGACGTCATTCCGGGTTGGTTTGATAGGTTTCGGCACGAGTTTTAGAAGTTGGAAGTTTTGAAAGTTCATAAGTTCGATTCGTGGTGCGATTTGTATTTTCGGCGTTATTTGATGTGATTTGAGACCTCGAGCGAGTCCGTGTTAGGTCGTGAAACTTGTTGGTATGTTTAGACGGGGTCCCGGGGGCCTCAGATGTGTTTCGGATGGGCTACGGACCATTTTCTTCTATTTTTGAACTGTTGTTTCTGTTTTCTGGTGTTCTTCTTCGCGTTCGCGAAGATCACCTCGCGTTCGCGAAGTATTACTGTTGACCACCTTATACTTTTTCTTCGCGTTCAGCCCATCGCATTCGCGAAGATTTGTCTTTTCCTTCACCGCGTTCGCGATTAGACACTCACGTTTGCGAAGCTCTTCATGGCAGCCTCATGTTTCTTCTTCGCAGTCGCGAAGAGCATCTCGCGTTCACGAAGGTTTCCTGTTCTTATTCTTCGGGTTCGCGGCCCTTTGCTCGCGTTCGCGTAAGCCAGTCATGGGCCATTAGATTTTTCCTCTCCGCGTTCGCGAACAACCCATCGCGTTCGCGAAGCACAACTGGACAGTTCATTTTTCTTCTTCGCGAACGCGATCCTTTCTCCGCGTTCGCGATGCACAATCACCTAGGCAGAATATAAGGTTTTCAAATCAAGGGTTAGGCCATTTTGATCACATTTTGACTTGTAGAGCTCGGTTTTGAGAGATTCTTTGTGGGTTTTTCAAGCAAATCGATTGGGTAAGTGTTCTTCACCTAGAATCTATTTATTTTCATGATTCTATCTTTATATTTATCATTTAAATTGTGTTTTGAGTTGAAGAAAAGGGTGATTTTTGAAGAAAATTTTCAAAATGAAAAATCACGATTTGAGAGACGAAATGGTATCGAAATTTGATAAAATTGATATGGTTGAACTCGTATCGGAATGGGTGTTCGGATTTCATAAAAATTTTATTGGGTTCCGAGAGGCAGGCCCCGCATTGACTTTTGTTGACTTTTTGAAATAAAATTTTAAGTCGACGTATTATTATCCGGAATTATTTCCGATGAATTTTAATGAAGTTATACAATTAATTTGAATAGATTTGAACGGCCTGGAGGTCAATTCAAGCAAGAAGGCGATTTTGAAATATCGGCATAATTTCAAAGAGGTAAGTGTCTTGCTTAACCTCGAGTGGGGGAATTTCCCCTTAGGCATTGAGTCTTATGTGCAATTTGTGTAATTGAAAACCATGTACGCGAGGTGACGAGTACGTACTTGGTTTATATGTGCAAATTTTATTGAGTTAAAGTCTTGAGCATATTGTGTAGTAAATTGGACAACTATTGGTATATATTTAATCATCTACTTGTCGTGCCTAAATCCTTGTTGTTGACTCTGTTGTTATATGACAATTTGATGTGATTGTTATTTGATTATTTATGAAATTTCGTGAATTTGTTGGTTTGATAATTATTGGAATTTTATTTTATTTTGGACTTTTCCCCCTGCAAACAATTAATTAAATGAGCTTAAGAAGAGGTGTTTATATAATTATTGAAAATTTAAATTTTATGAAGACTTTGCTTTATGTTGAGTAATTTCTATCTCTATTAATTATTTTTGGGTGTTATACGCATTGTGTGGAGCTTTTGGCTATTTGTTGTGAAATTAATTGACTTGGTTGTAGCTTTGGAATTTGGTTGTGGCCATTGGGCAAATTGTGATACGAATTGATTTTTGTTATGTTGTTGTGATTATTTCCCGTGTAAATTATTATGTTGTGTGAGTTATTATTTTGTGGAGATAAGGGTGGCATTTCACCGTCGATATTATGTGGGTATACGGGTAGCATTTCACTGTTATTGTATTTGTTGGAATATTATCTGGGCGGAGCGATAAGGGTGGCTATAGGAGCGATAAGGGTGGCTATAGGAGCGATAAGGGTGGCAATATGAGCGATAAGGGTGGCTATTGATATTGTCTGGGCAGAGCGATAAGGGTGGCTATAGGAGCGATAAGGGTGGCTATAGGAGCGATAAGGGTGGCTATTGTCAGGGACGATATGTGATGATGTGGGGTTGTGGTGTTGACAATTGGAGCGATAAGGATGGCAATATGAGCGATAAGGGTGGCTATTGTCAGGGATGATATGTGATGATGTGGGATTGTGGTGTTGATAATTTGCATGTGATGTTTGTGATTTTCTTGTGTTTATTTTTATACCTTGTGCAATTTATCTTGTTGTTGGTAAATTGATAACAATCTGATTTATGTTGAAATTGAGAGTCTGTGGCTATGGCCATGCGGATTATAAAATAAAATGTGGGCACGAGGTGCCGTGAGTAAATAATGAGGATATTTGGCATGTGAGTTATCCGTGCAGTTGAGATATGAAATGTGGGCACGAGGTGTTGTGATAAAATGATAATGATATTTGGCACGTGAGTTGTCCGTGCAGTTGTGATAAGAAATGAGGGCACGAGGTGCCGAAAAAATATGATGATTTAATTATGGGCACGAGATGCCGTGAAAACATGAAAAATGGGCTGAGACCCGTGTTTACGAAAAATATAAAAATGGGTTGAGACCCGTATTTTTATGATTTTGAAATAAGGTGTCACGTGGTGACTTTTAATTGAAATAATTATATTCAAAATATTTATTTAGAAAGATTTTTATTCAAAAAGAATTATATGAAAGAATTGTATTTGAAAGATACTTATTTAAGAAAATTATATTTGAAGATATTTATTGAAAGAATTTTATATTCGAAAGATGTTTATTTGAGGAAATTATATTTGAAAAAGAGTTTTATTTGTAAGAATTATGTGTGAAAGATATGTAATTGAAGAACTTGAATTAACTGGGTGTAAATATATTTATCAATTGTTGAGCGATATTAATGGTGATTTTATTGTCTTACTGTGCACATCACTGGTTGTTTTATGTTGCCCTTATTGTTATTTGTTTCCTATTATTTTGTATATTATATTGCATAGGTTATTAGACTAGTGAGTGTCTTGACTGTACCTCGTCTCTACTCCATTGAGGTTAGTCTTGATACTTACTGGGTACCGACTGTGGCGTACTCATACTACACTTCTGCATATTTTTGTGCAGAGCCATGTATTGAAGATAACAGTCTTGAGCAGAGTTAAAGCGGGATCGTAAGGATTCAATGTAGAGCTGCTTGGTCGTCGCAGTCTCTTGGAGTCTTTTCATTTTATTGTACTGTTAAATTGTAATCAAACAGTATTGTATATTCGGTCCTCGTGATCATTCTATGTATTCAGTTAGAGTTCGTGACTCAGTACGACTAGTCTTGGGAGGTTGTATATTCATATTTGTTCTGCTGTCGGTTTTGATTATTTATTTAATTCAAAAAAGAGGCTTCAAAAAGTAATTGAAATCGGCTTACCTAATCTTAGAGACTAGGTGCCATCACGACGCCTGTGGTGGGATTTTGGGTCGTGACATGAAGAGGCTGTCAACTATGACTTTTGATAGAAGTCGTACAGTGCTCGAGCACATTATGGAGATGAGAGGCATTGCTGCTAAACTCAAGTCCCTTGAGGTTGATATGTCTGAACCATTTCTTGTGCATTTCATTCTCAACTTACTTCTTGCGGAATATGGTCCATTCAAGATTTCTTACAACACACATAAGGATAATGGTCAATCAATGAACTTTTGACCATGTGTGTTCAAGAAGAAGGGAGGTTGAAGCATAAGATACCTGAAAGTGTTAATTTGGTGACTCATGGGAAGAAAAATGAAAATAAGGGCAAAAGTGTTCCCATGAAAATTAAAAACACTTTTGACAAAGATGCTTGCCGTTTTTGTAAGAAGAAGGGACACTAGAAGAAAGACTGCTTGAAATACAAGAAATAGCTTGAGAAAAAAAGTAATTTTATCTTTGTATGTTATGAATCTAATTTTACTGAAATTTCTGATAATACATGTTGGATTGATTCTGGTGCTACAAAATTCACATTGCCAAAATCAGGCAGGGCTTTCTAACTCGGACGAAACCGATAAGAAGTGAACAATACGTCTATTCTGGCAATAAGATGTGTTCACGTGTGGAAGGCATGGGGACTTATAAGATCATTTTGAAGGATGGTTTTCACTTAGATTTAGAAAATACTTTTTATGTTCCAAAATATTCTAGAAATTTAATTTTTCTTTCAAGACTATCGATTAGTGGATATGATTTGAATTTTTATTATCCTTCTGTGAAATGTTTGAAAGATAATAAAGTTATTGATTTTGGAAATTTGAATGGAAATCTATATAAACTTGAGCTAGAACCCACATTTGAATATAATATTTTAACTTTGCATGACAAAGAAAGTTATACTAAGCGATGTATTATCAATGAGAACGCATAAAGTCTTTGGCACAAGCGATTGGGACACATCTCTATTGATAGAGTCAAAAGGTTGGTTAATGATGTAGTTCTAAAAGCTCTTGATTTCTTTTTGACTTTGCGACTTGTGTGGACTGCATAAAGGGTAAGCAGACCAACAAATCAACTAAATGTGCCAAAAGGAGTTCTTAATTGCTTGAGATCACACATCAGACATATGTGGATCTTTTCCTACCCCTTGCTTGAATGATGATAGATATTTTATTTCATTTATTGATAACTATTCAAGATATATGTATCTCTATTTTATGTTTAACAAATCAGAAGCACTTGATGTTTTTAAAGTCTATAAAACAGAAGTAGAGAAACAAACTGGTGCTCAGATCAAAATTGTAAGATTTGAGAGGGGGAATATTATGGTAGGCACATAGATAAGGGACAAATTAAGGGTCCATTTGCTGAGTTCCTTGAAAGTGAAGGTATAATTCCCAATATACCATGCTAGGAACATCACAACAAAATGGTGTGGCAGAAAGAAGAAATCAGACATTAATGAGCATTGTAAGAAGCATGATTAGTATATCAAGTTTACTTTTATCCTTATGGAGTGAAGCCTTAAAAACCACTGTGTATATTTTAAACAGGGTTCCATCCAAGGTTGTCCCCAAGACACCTTTTGAGTTAGGAAAAGTATGAAAACCTAGTTTTAACTATTTACACGTTTGGGAATGTCCAACTTAAGTGAGGGTTTATAACCCACAACTAAAGAAGTTGGATGAATGAACAATACACGATTATTTTATAGGCTATGCAGTTAACTCTAAGGGATTTAGGTTTTATTGTCCTTCTCATTCTCCTAAAATTGTTGAGGCTAGAAATGCTAAATTTCTTGAGGAACATGAAGAAAGTGGGAGTGGTTTGACTCAAAAGGTGGAACTTGAAAAAAATAAGAGAATCATATGTGGTACCTTTATTTATTGGGATCTTGAATGTTGCTCGAAAAAATTCTCATGAATTATTTTAACAACAACAAGTTCAAGAGCCACCACCACTTGAGGGGCCATATGAAGATCATCCCGTTTTACCTGAACCCATTGAAGAAGTGTCTGAACCAGTGGGAGTGAGAAAAAACTCAAGAGTTCGAAAACTAACAATTTTTAGTGACTACATTGTATATCTCTAAGAGTCTGATTATGATATTGGACTAAAAGATGATCCATGTTCGTTTTCACAAACCATGAGTGGAGAAAACTCCACACTTTGGTATGATGCCATAAAAGAAGAGTTAGAATCTATGGCTAAAAATAAAGTATGGGATCTCGTTGAATTACCAAAGGGAGCCTCTACTATAGGTTCCAAATGGGTCTTTAAAACTAAAAGAGACTCATTTGGTAATATCGAACGATATAAAGCCAGACTTGTAGACAAGGGTTTTACTCAAAGGGAAGGCATTGACTACTATGGAACCTTCTCTATAGTAGCAAAGAAGGATTCATTGAGAATAATCATGGTATTAGTAGCTCATTTTGATTTAGAGTTACATCAAATGGATGTGAAAACAATTTTCTTGAATGGAGATCTTGAACAAGAGGGTATACATGTGTCAGCCTATAGGATTTTGTTTTAAGGACAAAAGTCACCTTGTTTGCAAGTTGAATAAATCCATTTATAAGCTAAAGCAAGCTTCCCGCCAATGGTATATTAAACTTCATAATGTTGTTTATTCATTTGGATTTATGGAGAACATCACTGATCAATGTATATACCTTAAGATAAGTGGGGGCAAATATATTTTTCTAGTCTTATATATGGATGAAATTTTTCTTGCAAGCAGTGATTTGGGATTGTTGCATGAGACTAAACAGTTACTTATCCAGAATTTTGAGATGAAGGATATGAGTGAAGCCTCTTATGTCATTGACATAGAGATTCACAGAGATAGATCCCAAAGATTATTTGGACTGTCTCAAAGGGCCTACACTGAAAGAATTCTGGAAAGATACGGAATGAAAAACTGTTCACCTATAGCAACACCCATAATTAAAGGTGACAAATTATTATTGAATCAATGTCAACAAAATGCATTAGAAAAGGAGTAAATAAAAGACATTCCCCATGCTTTGCTTGTTGGGAGCCTTATGTATACAGAGGTATATACTAGACCTGATATTGCTTTTGCTATAGGAATTCTTGGCAGATATCAAAGTAACCCTGGTCTTCACCATTGGAAAGTTGGTAAAAGGGTTTTTGATATATGCTAAGCATTCTGTAATGACCCGGCCGGTCGTTTTGAGTGTTGTAGCTCTGTTTCCCCATTTACTGCTTATTTTATGCTAAATTGTTGTTAGTTGACTTATTAGGGTAGTTGGTTCGATTCCGGGGATGTTTCGAAATGAGTTGAGAACACTTAGTCTCAAGGTTAGAAGCTTAAGTTAAAAAGGTTGACCAGATATTGACTTATGGCTCCGAAATAGAGTTTTAATGGTTCTGATAGCTCCGTTGGGTGATTTTGGACTTATGAATGTGTCTAGATAGTGATTTGGAGGTTCATAGTTGATTTAAGCTTGAAATGACAAAAGTTGGAAAATTAGAAGTTTTGGAAAGATTGAAGTTTGACCGAGAGTTGAAGTTGTGGTTACCGAGATAGGATTTTGATTTCGGGAGTTGGAATAGGTCCGTTGTGTCATTTATGACTTGTGTATAAAATTTAAGGTCAATCGAATGTGATTTGATAGGTTTCGGCATCGATTGTAGAAGTTAGAATTTCTTAGCTTTTGTTAGGCTTGAATTGAGGTGTGATTAATATTTTTGATGTTGGTTGATGTGATTTGAGGCTTTGACTAAGTTCATATTGTGTTTTAGGACTTGTTGGTATGTTTAGTTGAGGTCCCGGGGGCCTCGGGTGGAGTTAGGATGGTTAAAGGATCGAAGTTTGGAATTGAAGGATTCCTGAAGTGCACCAGGTCTGGTGCGATCGCACCTGCGAAGAATTTGGTCGCAGGTGCGCGACCACAGAAGTGAAGGAGTCATCGCAGGAGCGGATTTGGGTGAGTTGGGGAGTTGCACAGGTGCAAAGGTAATTTTTGCACCTGCGAGTTCGCTGATGCGGAAGGAGCATCGCAGAAGCGAAATGAGGCCTAGTGAGGCAGGGATTGGAGAGTTAAATTTGAGGATTTAGGTAATGATTTGGTATCGGAATTTGATAAATTTAGTACGATTGGACTCGTGGTTGAATGGTCTTTTGGATTTTGTGACTTTTATTGGATTCCAAGATGTGGGACCAGGGGTTGACTTTTGAGTTGACTTTTTGACTTATGATTAAGAATTTAACATTTTCATATGGAATTAATTCCAATAGCTTGAGTTGATTGTATTGAATTGTTTGTGGCTAGATTCGAGGCGTTCGGAGGCCGATTCGCTAGGCAAAGGCTTTTTAGCGAAGTGATTCGATTAGCTTGAGGTACATATCGTATTTAAACTTGGTTGAGGCACTAGTTGCCTGAATTGTTGTGATAGCCACATACTTTTGGGTGTGCACATACGTGGATATGCCCGTGTGCGGTCACCGAGGTTATCTATTCATGTTCGGGTTGTGTTCGGGCTCTTATAAGCCTAGAATTGACTTTTAAGCTTTAAGTTATTATATCTCACGTGTTGTAACAGTTTATGTGATCTATTTGAGCCATGCCGAGACTACTTAGAGGTTTAACCCCTGAATGAACTTGATAAATACTTTCCATTGATGAAATTGCCGGTTTGAGCTACGATAGTACATTTTGCACATGTCTACACTTTAGCATGTCATTTATACCCGTCCAGGGATATGAGAATCTTATTTCATTTATCATATACCTCTATATTTGATTTACGTCTTTCGTATGATATGTTTGGACTGGGGCATGTGGCTATGCCAGTCGAATTATGTTATTGGCACATGAATTATTCGTGCATCACATGAGTTGTCCGTGCGGATCCATGTATTGATATTATTGGCAAGTGAGTTGTCCTTATAGCAAGTGAGTTGTTTGTGCATATATTGATAATATTGACATGTGAGTTGTCCATTTCGCATGTGAGTTGTCCGTACATGTTCTATTATTAGCACGTGAGTTGTCCATGCAGCACGTGAGTTGTCTGTGCAATGTGTGGAACTTGTATTTTCTTGATCATTTATCTGATTTACCTGTTCCCTTCCTTTACATGCCATAATACTATTTGAGCAGGGTAATTGAGAAACAGTGCACATGCACACATGGATATTCTTCTCACGAAGCTTTATGAGTTAGTTTTAAATATTGTGTTGTGTTGGTCTAAAAGGGCAGAATTACATCGAAATAACTAGTATCCTCAATAATTTAAGCTTCTCTTACGTTGCCTTGTTTATTTGCAATATTTATTGAGTTGGTTGTACTCACACTACACCCCGCACCCCGTGTGTAGATCTAGGCATTTTCGGGCACGATGGTTGTTGACCGTAGAGTTTTACCTGTTCGGGGATTATCGAGGTAGATGCTTTGGCGTCCGTAGACCTTGATTCTCTTCCCTTATCTCTTAATTTTTTTGATTATTTTGTTCTACTTTCTTAGACAGTGTATTAGATTGTGTTACTCTATAGATGCTCATGTACTCAGTGACACCCAGGTTTTGGAAAAAAACTTTTGTAATAAGTTGAGGTGTTTCCATCCAATTTTTGTGAGATTTTCACTTATTTAAACATGTTTTAGTATATATTTAAATTGAAAGTGTTGGTATGTGTGAGTTGTCGGCTTGCCTAATATCATGATAGGCGCCATCACAACATGTTGAGTTTTCGGCCGTGAAACATTCCTACCGCAAAAAGACCTAAGGCTCGTTAATTTGGTTATTTGACTATTCTAAAAGGTGGCTAGCTGGTCTTTTTCTTTCACATATATTTATGTAACATTTTTGTAAATACTACTAAATTGATCAGTTGTACATATTAACAATGTATAAATTACATGATTTATGTAATTTAATCTTATTTTTCATTTTTTTAAATTGCAAATATTATAAATATCAACAACATACCCAATATATTCTCACATGTGAGGTTTGGGGAGGGTAATGTGTACGCATACCTTATCCTTACCTATTGAAGGTAAAGATACTATTTCTAATAGATCCTCAGCTCAGAACGGTAGGAAGGAGGAAAAGAGGAAGAATAATAATAAGAAGCAGAGGGAGAAAAAGAAGAAGAAAAAGAAATAAAGAGAGAGGAGAAGGGAGAGGGGAAGAATAAATATTACCAAAATAGTAACCACATGAGAATATGATAACTGAAATAAACTAAACAATAGAGGGTGGGCGTTCTGGCAGTTTGGATTGGATAATGGATTAAATATAAAGTATAAAAAATTTAAATTTTCGGATATCCAAAAATCCGTAGCATCAAATCCAATATCCAATTTTAAATCCAAAAATTTTAAAAGTTAAATCCAAAATCCAATCCGTAATCCGAAAATCCAAACCAAAAATTTAAAAAATTCGGATTTCAGTTTGGATTTAAGATTTGCCCAAACTACGCCCACCCCGACTAAACAACATGATGTAATATAAATCTTAGAAATAGGAAAGTTTATACGTGCTACTAGTACTACTGGTAAGAAAGGAGGAAACTCTTAACTACCTACTACCCTTCTACCCTAATCCTCGACATTCACACCCTCATATTATGTGATGACCTGATAGGTCATTTTGAGTATTAGCCTTTAATTCCGTATTATGAGATCTTCGTTAGCTTTGTTTGATATTTCTGGGTTTGCATGCGTGGTCCGTGTCACTATTTGAAAAGCTTTTATGTGAAAATTTTGAAGAAACATGAATTTTGGCTTTAAAAATAACTTGAGTTGACCACGGTCAATATTTTGTGAAAGCGACCTCAGATCGATATTTTGGCAATTTTGGTAGGTCCATATCGTGATTCTGGGCTTGGACGTATGCCCGCAATTGAAATTAGAGGTCCCTAACTTGATTTGACTTATTTTGCTGAAATCTAACATTTTGAAAGTTTGAGAATTTACTAAGTTTGACAGTAAGTTGACTTCATAACTAACGTGTTCGAATTTTGATGTTGAAACTTGGAATAGTTCTATATTGCTATTTAAAATTTGTCTGCAAAATTTGGTTCAATTCAAATTGATTTGACATGATTCGGATGCTTAAATGTGATTCTAGTGTTCTTGAGCTTCACTTTGAAATTTCATTCGTTTTGGGGATTGATTCATAGTTTGGCTAATGCTAGGATTGCTGGTGCAACACCAATTCTGGTATCTGCTGCAGATCTCACGTTTGCGAGGTTTTGGCTCGCAATTACGAGCCTCACTTTTGCGAACAAGAGTTCGCATTTGTGAGCAAGGCCTGGGATTGGGTAACCTCGCATTTGCGAGAAAATGGTTCTCAATTACGAACAGCTCAGGATCTCATTTGCGATCACTTGGGCGCATTTGTGATGCGTGGGAAAATTGTACTCATTTGCAATTATGAATGTAGTGGTCGCATTTGAGAAGGTGGGAACTTCACATTTGCAATCATATTGTCGCATTTGCGACTTCTGTGGCTCTGAGACATGATTCGCATTTGCGACCTCTGTCTCACATTTGCGAAGCTCGCATATGAGAAAAAGACATCGCAATTGCGACATTTGCAACTAGGTAAAAGATGGGGAAAACTAGACTTAGCTCATTTCATGCATTTCTCAACCCTAAACACTCTAGAGGCGATTTTTCAAGAGGCTTTTCTTCCCAAATTTATTGGTAAGTGACTTGAATCCATTTTCTTTCAATTACCCATTACATTTTATGATATTTCAATATCAAATTTAGGATTTTTATGGTAGAAATTAGGGATTTGGGTAGAATTAAAATTTTTTATAAAATTGATATTTAAACCTCGAATTGATATCGGATTTCGAAACAAACAACATAACCGGGCTCGATGGTGAATGGGTAATCAGGTTTTGGTTCGAATCTTAGGTTTTGACCAAGAGGGCATGGGTTTGACTTGTGTTGGCTTTTTTAAAAATGATCAAAATTGAACCTCTTTCATTTGTGGGTAGTTTCTAAAGCTTATTTTGAATCATTTAGTCAATAATTTGCTAGATTTGATTGGTTGGAGGCTTGTTCGAAAGGAAAGGTCTTGGTTGATTGATTTCTTGAGTCGCGGAGTGAGGTAAGTGTTAAGTCTAACCTTGATTTGAGGGAATTAGGAAACCTTGAACTACATGTTATGTGAATTATGTGGGAAACGACGTATATGCGAGGTGACGAGTGTATATACGTCGTTGTGGTTCTTGCTTCCATGTCTTCGTTACTTCATGATATACCTTGTTTAGTGCCTTAATTGCTACATGCTTATTTGACTTATATGCCATAGTTGTTACTTGTCATTTTGTTATCCTTCTATTAAATTTTCCATCCCTTCCATGATCCCATGCTTATTTGCTACTTGTCTCTACTTGCCTTACTTGCATTTCTAAATTGTCATATGCCTTACTTGCCTTATAATTTTGTAATATTTGCTGCCTTCTATAACATAGTTTCACCTGTATAAGTTGTTAAATTGGTAGATACCGATGAGTTGGTAAAGTCGAGACATTCGAGATGTTAGAGATTTTTTGATCACTATGTGATTCTTCATCGCCTCGTACATTTACTCTCTTGATGTAGAAATTATTGTAGATTTTGGTTGTTGAATTGTTATTGTTGATTGAAATTATTTGGGGAACGAGTTGCAGGCCGTAACGGAAATTTATAGGTAATGAGTTAGAATGGCGGAATAAGGACAAATTATGAAATTGACAAATTATGATATGGTGGGATCGGGTTGCGCGCCACAACGAATTGTTTATGTTGTATTTGTTTGTGACTATTGGATTTGCCTCAGTATTTGAGATGAGTTTATAAGACTTGTTATTCTGGGCTCTCTGATATTTGGATTTCGAGTTTGTTTTTGCGAGTTAACTGCTTTCTTATTATTATTATTATTATTATTATTATTATTATTATTATTATTATTATTATTATTATTATTATTATTATTATTATTATTATTATTATTATTATTATTATTATTATTATTATTATTATTATTATTATTATTATTATTATTATTATTATTATTATTATTATTATTATTATTATTATTATTATTATTATTATTATTATTATTATTATTATTATTATTATTATTATTATTATTATTATTATTATTATTATTATTATTATTATTATTATTATTATTATTATTATTATTATTATTATTATTATTATTATTATTATTATTATTATTATTATTATACATCGTCCGTAACCCTGAATTCCCCTTCTATATCATCTTATTTTGATTCATACAATAATGTTTTTATTTAGACTATTATTTGTAGTACTCTAGACGCTCATGTATTCGTGACACCAGTTCTGAGATTGTATTTGGATTACGTTGTTTATTAGTTTTATCACTTTATTTCAGACTATTCAGCTTTACTGTTATCATTTGATTTAAATTGTTAAAAAATGGCTAATGAATGTAGCTAATATTGGCTGGCCTAGCAAGTGAAACGTTAGGCGTCATCACAGTCTCGAGGGTGAAAATTCCGGGCCGTGACAAATTGGTATCAAAGCACTAAATTGCCTAGGTCTCATGAGTCATGAGAAAAATTAGTAGAGTTTGGAGGATCGGTACGGAGACGTCTATACTTATATTTCAGAGGCTATAAGGCTTTAGGAATTTTTCACTTCTTTCTTTCTCTATCGTGCAGTTTATTTCCATTATTGAAATTTGAACCATTCTACTCTTATTCTTTCGCAGATGGTGAGAACTCGCACAACGTCTGCAGCCGGACAGGAGCCAGAGCCTCCTGTTACAGCCACTACCAGGGGTAAGGGCCGAGGCAGAGCTCAGCCTAGAGCACGAGCAACAGCAGCACCCATAGTGGGGCCTCAGCTTGACCATAAGGAGGACGTCCTAGTTCATGCCTTTCTTTTGCTTTTGGCTAGGTGACCGTATCTTCTTCTATTCGTAACTTTGTATTGTACCTGTTGTACATGTCATTCCAAGTAGTTGCAGGAAATTCCCGCAAACTTTCTTTCAATCTTCCCATGGCTTCTGAACTTTTTTCATTCAAGTTACTTGACAATGCCATAACTGCCCAGTTATCAGGGACTCGTGGCAATACCATCCTTTCCTGCTGGAATCTATCCACAAGTTCCCTGAGCAATTCCGTGCTTTCCTGTTTTACTTTAAAGATATCTTCCATCCTCTTCTCTACCTTTTTGGCTTGCGAATGTGCTTCTATATATGAATCTGCAAGCTTAGCAAAAGAGTCAATAGGATTTTCAGGTAATAATGAGTATCATGTTAATGCCCCTTTCGTGAGGGTTTCACCAAATCTTTTCACCAAGAGTGATTCAATTTTATGCTTGGTTAAATCATTTCCTTTAACCCAGTGGTGAATGTGATAACGTGGTCTCGTGGGTTAAAGGTCCCATCATATTTTGGGATATCATGCATATTGAATTTCTTGGGAATTGATAAAGGTGTTGCACTTGGATTTCAGGGCTGTTGTGAATATTTGTCGATATCCACTCCTTTGATTATTGGCGATACATCAAGTATCTATTCTATCCGCTCATTTTGTTCTTCGAGCTGTTTCTGCAAGGTTAGTACCAAACTTTGTAAATTAAAATCATTTGGTGTATCTGATCCTCCGTCTTTGGATTCAAATGGTATTTCTCCACTTCCTGAGTTGTCAAGCCCTGAATGTGGATTTTTCAGAGTTGTATTTACTGGTGGAGGAGTCTGCACAACATTGGGCAACTCACTTGCAAAAGCACGCAAAGCATCACTAATGTGTTGTGCAATCATTTGCTTCAAATTATCTTGCTCGTTGGCTTGCTCGCCTACTTGTTGCCCATCAGTTCGAGTAGTAGACCTTTCAGGTGAGCTTTCTCGTGAGCGTTGCGGAGTTGTTGTGGGTGTGGTGTGGTGGAGTTCCACATTGTTGTCCTCTCTTACCCACCCGATCAATTTCGTTAGTAGTAGACATATTTTGTTGCTAAAAATGAAATTTGGAAAGTGAACTGATTATCAGAGTTTCCGTTAACGGAATTAATTTATTTAACCAAAAAATAGTTTTTGTGGTCAAAGCCAATATTTTAAAAAAATGGGATTCTAGTAACCAAATTTACTTTACTTTTCCAAAAATGCAAGAATAAAATATACTATTGAAATGATAAATAAAGGAAAAAGCTTATTGTAGATCGTTGATTTCTCCCAGAATTACAAATTGGAATTTTAAATCAAGTAAAAGTAAAAGACTGATTGCGCATATTTGAGAATATTCAAATGATCGTACAAAACAATGTATGGGTCCTTATATAAGGAATTATAGTTGTAACAATTACCTTAGTTTATTCTCACTCCTTACTAACATTAATTGCATTGATTGCCCGTTACTAAATCTACTCGTAACGATTATGGTAATAATAGGTAATCACAAATATTCAGGGTTGATGCAGATTCTTTTTTCATATTTATAACTGATTTATGAATCTTCCCATTTTATGGTATTCATACATCTCGTGCTCATTTCTTCTTTCTCAGCTATTAGGTATAGTATTTCCTTTGATAAAACACCATGGATATTTTATCCATGCCTCATTAACTTTTTTTATTGACCCGATATGAATTCCACCCAGAGGCGGATCCAGGATTTGATGGTTACGGGTGTCATACAGGGATGCACATTTATCGAAGCAGTGTCACGCGACACTGCTTCGTCGAATTTTTTTGTTAAATATATGTATTAATACTGTGAGGAAGCAGATAAGTAGGAAAAAATGACACCACTTGGCATAAGTTGTCTCTTGGCGTATTGGTTTCAGCTTGATTTTGCTCTAAGAGGTCAGAGGTTCGAACCTCAACTAACAACATCCTTTTTGCAAATATTTGAGAGAATTTATGTGGTTAAAAATTGTGATGAAGTAGAATTTAATTTAAGATTTTTTCTGACTTAAGACTCAACAAAACTAATAGACTAAACATATTTCTTGTATAGAAGTATGATAATTAAAGTTATTATTCTCATTCTTTTATAAATTTTGACACCGCTTACAAAAGTTCTGCGAATGCCCCTGGTGCCACTATTTTTAATGCAAACCGACCACAGTGAAGAGATTGAACTTGGGTATACATTTAGTCGGTTCGATCCATTTTTGATTAATTCGGTTTGTTCAGTCCATTTTGAATTGATTCAATTCAATTCAATTTAAAATTATTTTATGCATAAATGAATATGTGATCACAAACTCGAATAAGTTCTGTCCAATTTGATTTAATTCTCTAGTTTTAAATTCGATTAATATGATTAAAAAATATTAAAAAAATAAAATTTTAAATTAGAAAATACACCACTTCAATCTACATATAGCTCCATTAATATTATGTCTTTGATGCATCACTCTAATTTCTAAAATTAATAAAATAATATTAGATGGATAAAAAGAGGAAATAATTAAAATCACATTCAAATAAATTGAAGATCTAGAAAAAAAAGGAAGCAAATATACAATTAAATAAATAATAAAAAGGAGATTGTACAAATAGAGTAAATAACATAGGTGAAGAAATTAAAAGAAGGAGCATAAAAAAAAGAAAGGGAAGGGAAAAAGATAACAACAAAACAAATAGGACCACAACAAGGTCTCGATCCTGGACATTTTCTGTGGAGTTTCAATGCTTTAACCGTGACACCTTCAATCATTTTCTGACTTGGGGTGCCACTCATTTTATATGTTCAATATTTTGAGGAAAATACTAGTATATGTATACGATTTTACTCTAGCGACCGGGTGGCGTACCACCCCCAATCCCCTACATAGATCTGTCCATGATGCCACCTGTCATTATATTATCAACCCATGTATTATGACTTTTTTCCAGCAATACACTTAGGAGAGGGATAGTTTGAAAAGAAATTTATTTTCTTATAGTAAGATGATATTTACAATATTTATACTATAAACATGTTTACCTTAATTTTGATAATCACTAGACCAATGTGTTATTGGAATTCTAAATGGATTACTCTTTTTAAAATGTACAAAACTTTTCGCATTTATCAGTTATGGGTGCAAATTACTTAATCTAAAATAAAATCATTGTGATCTTCGACTGTCCACACACTTTTAAAAAAAAATAATATAAGAATGCAAAAATAAAAATAAGAAAAAAAGCGATTAGGTAACCTGCTTCCCAATATTTTCTAATGTCATATCTTTCCTTGAATTAGACTAAACTTTCAACCCAAGATTAAGAGATTGACTTTGTCCTTGATTACATTGTATAGCCATCGCGCTGTTGGCTTGTTGACAAGTAAAGCACAAACAAATCTTATTCAATTTTAAAATCATTCGTTCTACGAAAGTTAAACTAATACTACGGAGTACTTATTTCATATGTTTTTGTCTTTTTATTTAAAAGTCACTCAATGTTGTTTTAGTATTTGTAAATACAAAATCTGCAGAAACTTGTCTGGCCATGAATATACAAAACATTAAATTCAAAATTTGAATTAGAGAAACATTCAAATACTTATTTGAATGTACATTTCAAGTAAATTATTAATTTGGATGTGTTGTGTTACAAGATATATACTGATTTTTTAGTCGTGCGCCAAATGGTTGTGTCGTAACGCTCAACGAACTTGGAATAGATCATGGAAGATCAGGATGCAAATTCTATCGGAGGCAAAAAAAATCTAGCTATATTTTTTCTGTATAAATCTTGATTGACATATATAGTTACGTTGTTGGATTTTGAGTAAAGGTGTGAATGAGAAATTAAGAAAAATAAAATTTTGAATTAGTTTCTTTTACAAAGAAACTTTGTCCATTATTGGATAGAAAATGAGCAAGACTGTTGTGCTTATATATGTATAGAGAAGTACTTCTTCTATCTCTTAAAGAGTCGAAAAGAGAGCAAGCCTCGCACAGTCGTTACTCGGCTTCGAATTTGTTTGATATATTTTGGACTAGATTTATGTTCCTTTTCTGTTATTTTTTTATTTATTTTCTGATATTTCCACGCAATATTTTAATTTAAAAAATTTACAGTTATTTTTCCAACAGTCATTTCGCGACTAAATAAAACTTAACAAAAATTTAAATAATTTATGTTGAATAGACACCTTGTCAAATGAACAAGTATCTTTGCACTTGTTGAAACTTATTCTCGTTGATTATAAATTCAGAGGCTTCGCCTGTTTTTTTCTCATCGAAAAATCTAAAAGATACTCACTCCCTCTCTCTTCAACATATTACATAGTTTTCCAAAACAAACTACTCCTTTGTTTTGTGCCAAATTTGCTCAAGAACGGAAGCAAACAACAACAACCTAGTGGGATTCTACAAGTAGGATCTAGAGAGGGTAATGTATACGCATACCTTACCCAGACCTTGAAGGATAGAGAGCCTGTTTCCGAAAGGCACTCGACTCAAGAGGAAGAATAGGAACAAATAAATAACAACAAGGCCATGAAAATGATATCAATAATGTAAGGACCGGAGAAAAAATAAATAAAAGAAAACAGTATCAATAGCAATAGCAAAAGTAATAGCCACAAGCAGTAACACGACAGGGTACTAAAAAATCGAACCGGGAGATAGTACTAAAACAATCCTAATACTGGCATTCTAAGAATCGAAGACAATGTACTAGTTAGCTAGCCCTAATAAACCTAGAACAAATCAGAAAAACACACGACGACCTATTACTCTTCTACCCTAATTTTCGATTTCCATACCCTCTTATCAAGAGTCATGTCCTCGGTAAGCTGAAGTCGCCTTATATCGTGCCTTATCACATACGGAAGCAAACAAAAGGACCCGAAAAAGAAAGAAAGAATTTCCTACCCCATAAAACACAATTAGGAAAAGAATGAAGGTCCTTATGTGCAAAAACCAATCCTTGAATCAATAAAAAGAAGTTCCCGCTTCTCGGTCAAAATTTCTTCCCCATATCTCTCTCCTATCAAAGCCTCCCTTCTTAACGACGACGGTTTCTATTCAAAGTCCTTAATTTTTCTTACATTTCACATTTATTACCCCCTAACTTTCTCCTTAAATTTTCCTTCATTTTCTCTCTGTTCCCCAATTTTATCGTTTCTACAGATCTGTAAGTTCTTTTCCTTTTTTTTTCCTATCTTCCTCCTGTGTTATCCCTGCATGTGTCTTAGATTAAACATTTAATTATTATTTTTTCTTCCTTATTTTTTTATCATTTGGTGAATTGATCATTTTATGCTTAATTCTTTTTCTTATCCAAATTAATTTTACTGTTGATAGGTGTTCCTCTTATTTTTTTTTTATTATTTATTCTCGTTTTCCGGAGGTTTTGATTAGTTGTTTATGCTAGAATATTTAAGTTGAATAATGTTTTTAATCTTGATTATTAGAAGATTGAAGATTGTTTTTCTTAGATGAGGTAGCGTAGAATGTCTAGTACAGTGTAAGTGATGAAAACAGTAAACTTTAACTTTAGTGGAAAACATTAGTTTTACAAGGGCCTTTATGTTTGTTCTTCGCTGTTTTGCTACTGGAAGTTTATGTGGATAGTTTTGCGCACGAATTTCTTGCTGAGATTAATATGTTGCAATATCCAAGATTTAAACTTTATGAGTTCTTGATTCTAGGACAGCGACGTCATCATGTCAAGTGCTAGTAACTAGGTTTTGAATTCAATTTTTGTACTACATATTTGGTGATTTGTAGCTCATACACATAGTTTGAGCCAAAGCTAGAATTCATATCTTAAATCCTACATTTGCCCCTGTCTGTTTTTTTTTTTTTATAGATTTCTTGAAACTTGCAATTTTTTTTTTTGATTTGGTTAGTTACGGGCGGCTGCTAAATTTAGGAACTCACTGTGGTTGTTAAGCATTCCCATGATAGTAGATTCGCATCATGGAAAAAGAAGTTGCTGTTGCAGAAGCTGCAGTCAATCATTCCGCTGCCGGAAAGGGAGAAACTAAACCAATTGTTGACAACGAACCCTTTAAAAATGAAGTTTCTAGCCAGAGGAATTTAGGGAGTACACCAGCCGAACTGCGGGAGGCAGATAAGGTGAATGCTCGAATAGATGAACAGGAAAAGAAAATCTCCGAAGATAATTCTATTTTATATTGCAATGCTGTGAAGAGTCAGGTTAATACAAATAATGAGCAGGGAAAGGAGAATTCTTTTGGTGAAAGCACGCCAAGTTCTTCACTTGCTAATGAAAACGAGATTGATAAACCCGACTTAAATCAAGTTCTCTCCACAGGGGAACTGAAATCGGCTAATAGTGGAGAGGAAAGTTCTGAACCAGAGATGTCTGGTTTGAATGAAAAGAAGGCTGATTCTGTGAAAGGGGACTTGAAAAGTCTCGGGGAATCTAGCAAGAATCTTGACGAAGCTCTTGATGAGGAGGAAGCAGAACCTGTCTTTGATGGAACAGAAGAACCTGGGATGGGTGTTAATAGGAGTTTATCAGCCCGTTCTGTACATCGTGACTTAGAGGCACATGGATCTGTTTGGCCTGAGAAAGCAGTGGCTATTACAAACTTTGTTAGATCAAAGAGTACAGTTGCGGTCAGTACTGTTCTACGTCGTCTTTCTGGTAAAAGTGATGATGGTCAAGATGTTACCGATGAAGAAGATAAGAGTAAATGCAACGAGAAGAACATTGCTGCATCAGAAGAATGTGAAATGCAAGCCGTGTCAGAGAAAACTGCAGAACGACCTCGGTGGAATCCCCTCAGCTTAATTGGGATTTTACGTGATGATACCGGAAACATAACAGAAGAGAAGGAGGTCTCACAAGAAGCAGTTTTACCAATAGACATGAAGGGACGGATTATATTGTATACAAGGTTGGGATGCCAGGAAAGTAGAGAGGTAAGACTTTTTCTACACAGGAAAAGACTCGGATACGTTGAGGTAAACATTGATGTGTATCCTAGTAGAAAGATGGAACTGGAGAAAATTGCTGGTGATTCTGCTGTTCCTCTAGTATTCTTTAATGAAGTTTTAATGGGTGGATGGAGTGAGTTAAAGAGCTTGGATGAGTCTGGAAAGCTCTCGGAGAAGATTGAATATGTTGTTGATGAAGCACCATCATTTGAAGCTCCTCTACCACCTCTTTCTGGTGAAGATGATTTGTCCAGTAGTGGGTCCATTGATGAGCTAGCTATTATTGTTAAGAAAATGAAACAGTCTATTGTTGTAAAGGACCGGTTTTATAAGCTGCGCAGATTCACCAATTGTTTCTTGGGATCAGAAGCTGTGGATTTCCTGTCCGAAGATCAGTACTTGGAAAGAGAAGAGGTCAGTTTTTCCAGTTACATAAAAATTAGCTTATGGTAAGCCGGGTCCAAAATATGGGTAAAAAACCGAATCAAAATAAGTTTTGCATATAATTGTTGGCTCCTTAGTAATATTCTATAAGCGAGGTACTCTATTGTTTTATTCTTTTCAATTCTTAAGACTACTTGAAATTAGTTGAAAACA
Source organism: Nicotiana tabacum (assembly GCF_000715075.1). Taxonomy (NCBI): domain Eukaryota; kingdom Viridiplantae; phylum Streptophyta; class Magnoliopsida; order Solanales; family Solanaceae; genus Nicotiana; species Nicotiana tabacum. Next base: position 39,776,482 of record NC_134091.1, read on the forward strand.
AACTAATTAAACCTAGAGGATCTTCTAAGGCAGCATATTGACTTCAGCATGTGGTCACCATGGCTTAGTTTCGCAACATGTGGATTATGGCATACATGTCTACTTTGACTTTGAATTGGGTACTTAAAATACACAACAGATCATAGTTTATCAATTTTGGTGTATGAAGATAATATTCCATGTCTTGTTCTTGTTCTTCTCTATAACAATTATTCTATTCTTCATGGTCAGCCGAGCCGTGAAAATTTTCCTTGAAATCACTGTATATATTATCTGGTTAATTCACCTGGTTAGTACTCAATAATCATGTTTTTGAGAATGGTAACATTAGTACTCAATAATCATGTTGACATTACTCTTTACAATTATTCATGTACTGTATTCAAATACTTCCTTTCCTGACGACAACTCATTCTTTTCTTGCGTCTTGATGATATATACTAATCTTATGTGTAAAGAAATAGTTGGCTTCAACTGTTCTTGGAATTGTATTTTATATATCGTTATAGAACACTGTTCATTCCATGACCAGAAATTATTGGATAGAAATCTGGAACATACTGGTTCAATGTATGCATTGTGTTAAACCTTGCAAAATTGTACATTGACTTTACGCGCGCGCACACACACATATTTGAGGTGATTTTCCCTTTTAGACCTGAAACTTTTCCTTCGTTACTTTTAATTGAAATATATGTGGACTGCGAGTATCTATGTTCACATTTTTCTGATAAGAAACTGGAGCATTTACTGTTGAAATCAAAATACAAAAGAATCATAAGAAGTATGAAGAAACCCATTTAGTGAGTCCACACTTTCAGTAGATGCGTTCTGTGCTATTACAAGTCATCTCTTCATCACTTAAAAGTTAAAGCGATGGAGCAAATCAGCAATCCGAAGGAGTTATCGCTTCATGGCTGAAGTGATGCGCTCCCAAAGTTTATCGCTTCAGACAGTGAGGTGCAAAACTTTAATTCTTTGAGTATGACTTTAAACGATGACAAGGAAAAGGAGAAAAAGGATGAAGAAATGGCCTTTTGCTATTTAAGTACCAGGATTCTCCTCTCTAGTCTCCACGTAAGTTTCAGCGTTCTTGAGTATTTAATCAATTTCTTCATTCATGATAGTATTGTCATGATTTTATACTAGATGTTGAAATTAGTATTTTAATTGCAATCTTATGTTATGGTACCATCTCAAAATAAATAAAAAAATTACAATCTGATGTTATAAGTCGTAAATGCATATATGCTGGAATTGGTATTTTAATTGCAATCTAATGTTAAAAGTTATAAATGTGTATTTGCTAGGGAATGTGTATTTTCAGTAAATTGTGCTTTTCACTTCAAACAAGCATGTGCTTCGCTTCTTGCCTTCTGCTTAACAGCCCCATGGACCTTGTTGCTTATTTGCGCTTTTCGCTTTTGAAAACATTGTGTGCTGTGGATCTTAACACTTTCTCTCATTGCTTTTGTCCTTTAGGCTGTTGAATTTGGTAGGAAGCTTGAAAGCAATCTTTTCTTCCAACATGTACTTGAGTAAGTGTCTGATTATTCTTTTCTTCTATCTCTACATCGTGTGTGAGCTTTTGGCTGCTATATCTCAGTATCTTATCCATCTGCTCTGTCTGTTCCTTATTTTCCAGTGAAAATGTGTTTGAAGATGGCAACCATTTGTATCGTTTCCTCGATGATGATCCCTTTGTATCTCACTGTCAAAACATCCCAAGGGGTTTAACAGAAGTTAAGCCCAAACCCATAATAGAAATTTCATCTAGGTTGAGATTTTTGTCTCGTGCAATTTTTGAAGCTTATGCATCAGAAGATGGGAGGCACGTTGATTATAGAAGCATCCATGGCAGCGAGGAATTTGCAAGGTTGGTTTCTCGGGGTGCCATAAACTGATAGGATACCATCTAATATGTGTGTTTATACTTGGGTAACCTATGCTTGTGGTACTTGTATGTCTTGGTATTGACTGAATGATGCTCTTCTAGATACTTGAGAATAACTGAGGAGCTTCAAAGAGTGAACTTGAAAGACATGCCTAGGGAGGAGAAGCTTGCCTTTTTTATTAATCTCTACAACATGATGGCCATTCATGCAATATTGGTTTGGGGGCATCCCTCTGGACCAATGGAGAGAAGAAAATTGTTTGGGGAGTTCAAATATGTCATTGGTGGGTGCACATATTCACTATCAGCTATCCAGAATGGAATCTTAAGGGGTAATCAGAGACCACCATACAATCTAATCAAACCATTTGGAGTTAACGACAAACGTCTTAAGGTAAGACTGTGTTTACTTTGTCTGTGTTACATTTTGGATTCCTGCATATGTAGAATTGTGGAACTGGACATTTGTTCGGGCAGTAATTTACTCTTCTTAGCCGTAGGATATTCCATTTGATCATATCCAGATGATAAAATGAAAGTCTGTTGTCTGTTTTCTTTTCAGGCTTTTGTATTTTAGCGTCAATCTGTGAATCAATTCATATTAAGCTTTAGGTTTTGCACTAGCACCGCTAAATAATTCCGGACATGAAGACCTAGCTCTGATTAGGTCTCCACTTGTTTCTTGGAACTGGCTGGATATGGTTGTTGTGTGACTGAGTTCTCATTTGGTTCTTCTTAGACCAAATTTAATTTAAACGGCATTTTATTTAATCCTACTTTGGCTAAAATGTAACATCACTCAGCATAGTGTATCCTAGAATGGGTGGCAAACTAATAAATAGTCTTCCATAAGTTTCCTCTTGTTGACCAAATGTGAAGTTTTAATTTGATGAGATTAGACTTTAGTATGTTAGGTTATGGTTAAAAGGGGAAATCAAGGTGGAGGGGATTTTAAAGATGAGAGGTGAGGTTCTCCCCTCATTTATTTTGACCCTTAAAATTGCATAAAAAGTAGAAGGCAAATTTTCTAATTTCTATCTTTTTCAGTAAACAAGGGTACTTTATTTTAATGGGTCAATTAGTGTCATTTTCCTTGTCTTGTTTCATTGAACCAAAATAGGCAAGTGGGTTGAAATGAAAATTTGGAAAACTTGGACATCTATGTTTACTGCAGTACCTTTAACTAGATCCAGTTATTGTATTGCCAAGCATTATCCCCATCTAATTATGAGCTAAAGTGTAGCTAGCACAAATAGCAAGGTCCACAACTGGAGTAGCAACTAATAGATGAGATCCTTGACAATAGGCAACTCTATTATAATTTATTGTGCTTTATTTGGTTAAGTTTCTAGTACATGGAGTACTTCTAGCAACTAGCAGTCCTTTCGGGGACATCAGATAAAATTGGAACGATACATAGACATGAAGTACTTCTAGCAACTAGCAACTAGCAACTAGCAATTAGCAATTTGTTCCTTATCAAAACACTGGAGTAACAGATTTTGAGCTTTTCTCGGATAGAGAAAGAATATAACTTATTCTGTCTTCTGCTTCTAACTGTTACCTTTTTTGGAAGGAAAATAATGTAACTAATGCTTTTCATCCAGTCTTCATCTAGAGAGGGCTGGCTGCATATATTGGTGCTTAAGAGTGTTCTTGCTTCAGAACCAATTGCTGTTTCTGTTCTTGTGGGTTTACCATGAAGCAGCTGTTGTAACGGACTGCTTATAAATTCGACTTGATATATACTAGTTCAAGTATTTGCTTCCATGACTTGTGGAAAATGTTGATAGCACAAGTGGTTATAGAGTAGGAGCTGCAGCAATTAGTGGTTGTATTTGGAAATCTTTTCAAAATTATTATGTACCGTCTCTTGAATGACTATCTGTCTAATCCCTCATAACTCACCTCTGGCTTTCATTCAGGTGGCTCTTCCTTATCCAGAGCCTCTTATTCATTTTGCTCTGGTTAATGGTACGCGATCTGGGCCTGCTCTTCGAAGCTATTCACCTGGAAACATAGATAAAGAGCTCGTGGAGGCTGCCCATGATTTCTTGAGATTTGGAGGACTAATTGTTGATCTTACAACCAAGGTTGCATATGTTAGTAAAATCTTGAGATGGTAAGTTGTTAAATTTCTGTAATCCCCAGTTGAACCTCTGGTTCGAAGACATCAAACCTATGCAGCAATGCTCTGGACAGTGGATCTCTTATAATTTGAGTTTCAGAACATAAAGTTTCAAGAACACCATATTAAGGAAGTGCTAATACAATTGATAATGCTCAGGTTTAGTGTTGATTTTGGAAAGAACGAGGTTGAAGTATTGAAACACGCTGCAAATTACTTGGAGTCATCGGAATCTCAAGCTTTACTAGAGTTGCTCGCCAACAGCCAGTTGAAGGTGGTGTACCAGCCTTATGACTGGGGACTGAATCACTAGCGCTAGATTCTACCTTGTTCAGAGTTCCTGATATGCTGTTGCAAGAAAATTTGACATGATCTCATTGTCATATATAAGAGAATTTCATGTTTCTTTGGTTCCAACTTCCAACCCAACCTCTCATAGGCTCTTGTAGCTGGAATCTGATGACTTAGGAAAATTGCCTCATAAATAGCAGAAGTAATTTAAAATAGACACATCTTATATCTGCTGGTTCCCAATTGTTTTCTACTTATATATTGTCATGTGAGTCATTAATCATGTGTTGTCCCCCCCACCCCCCAAAACCTCCTCCATAAAGGAAAATAGAAGAAACAGTGAATTTTAATATATTGTAATAGTGGTAACTTGCTACTTGACTTTACATGCAGTTTTCATTTAGGTGATCGGATAATATAAATATTTTTTTTATACCGGCAATGTATATAAGTTAAAACTCCTCTTGTAAACCATTCAATTGCTCTATTGAAGCATTCTCATATATTGTTCTCTGAGTTTAGCTATTTGGTTGGAGACGGGGCAGAGCTAGCTCTTGTGTTGCGGGTTTGGTCAAAAACAGTAATTTTGGTTTAAACCTTGTATTTGTCTTAAATCTATCGAATATATACAAATTATTCATTTAAAATTCGGTAACTTAAAATGATCAAAATCTTGAACTCATAAGCTTTAAATTTGTTTTACCCGAAAAACAGAGTTAAATTTGTACGTAGTTCTAAGGATATGTGGTATAGCTTAATACAAACCGGAAGGATAAATAGAAATATCAAATAGGGATTGCAAAGAGTACAAAGTAAACACGGTTGTAAAGAAGATTTTTAGGAATGAACGGGCTGAACCAATTTATGAAGCTTAGAAGAACAACTCTTCTCTATATGAGAATATGGTGCTTGAATTACAATGTAAACTAAAAAACTTCGTTGTACAGAAATGTAGTCATCCTCTTTATAGTGGAGGATCCTACTTTAGATATATTCAAAAATACATAGTGGAGAACCCATGATAAATCAACTTTTCCCTAGTTTTCGCCGAGATTCTCTCCCTTAGTGCTCCCTTAGTGTGTTTGTAACGGCTATTGTCTGTGAGCTCGAACTCGATTGGCTTCGATGCCGGTCGGTATTGCTTCTAGAGCTCGATGTAGACTCGGAATCAGATGATGATTCAGGCTCGGTATCGGTTGACCTCTGCCTCTTAAGCTCGAGATCATCTCATCATAGTTCGATTCGTACCCGAGCAGGATAACGACTTCAAACTCGGTGTTTGACCTATACCTGAAATATGAAGCTCGTTCATACCATCTTCGGAACCCATCTTGATATTATGAAGCCTTTCTTCGATCCATTATGTTTCGACCTCGATCAATCATATGAAGGCCGAAATCTATTTCGACCGTATAGAGATAGTCCCCTCGTTTCTCGGGAAAGGATGTGGCGAGAAATGATATGATTTTCCAACAGCTCGATCAGATATACGCTGACATTTGCATTGATCCCGACCATGACGTAAGTGATAGATGTCCCATCGGTTCAGTTTTACCAAGGCATTTAATGTGTGTCAGACGGTGGTTGGCCACCGCTGATATTGAACTGTCATTGCTTCAATCTATAAATAGCCCTTCCTTCCATCATTCATCACTTTCACGTCTTCAACCTCCAAATTTTCTAAGTTCCTTTTAATTTTTTCTGAGTTTTCCGTCTGCAAATCTGTGAATTTTACTGCAAATTCTTTCTTAAAACATCAAATACTCCCTTTCTTTGTTCACGGAATTTTTAGATGGCAAAAACGTTTAAAATTGTTCCGCAAAAAGAGACCGCTTCTTCATCTCGACCCGCCAGCGGCGAGGATGTGAAAGAGCCCCGCCCTGAGGAATTCGCTTCGGTAGGATGCTCGACCGTAGGCGATTTTAAAATTGAAAAGCCTTCTCCGATACCGGGTAGATGTGAGCCGATGTCGAGGTACCAATGTTCAATTACCGAGAAAGTTGTCGAGAAATTCATACAAGAATGCAACTGGGATAATAAACCCGTAGTAATCCCAACACTTGATGAATCAATTACTACCCACGTCGAAGGGTTCTTAAGTGTTTACACTTATCCTTTCACGTTGGGCCCTCTAGACCCTGTCATCGTTGCCTTCTGTAAGAGGTACGATGTGACCCTCGGCCAGATCCACCCTTCCTTTTGGAGGATAGTGATTCTTCTTCGATTTTTCTCGAGCAAGGTCGAAGGGCGTATATTCACCCTCGATCATCTTATGCGCCTTTATAGTCCATGACTTTATCAAGGAGGGTTGATCAATCTTGCTCGCCGAGCAACCAAAAGCCATTCTCGAGCATAGACGAGACTTAGGATCGGGGTTGGATGGGTTGTTTTGTTCGAATCAAAACCTCGGACCTGATCCATGCCGATGACTTGCCATTTCCCGAGAAATGGAATATGAGCTATGAGTAAACGTTTCTCTTTGCCCGTTTTGATTTTGTGATTGCCTTTCATTTTGTTGATCCATTTTTCTTTTCTTATCGCAGCCGTAGCTCGGATGCCGGAACCGATCCCGGATCTTAAACAATGGGTCGAAGGTCTGGTGTTGCAAAGACCGTACTCTAAGTGTGCTTGGGTTGAATTATCAAAGGGCCGATGGAAGGCCCGCAGTCATGGTAAATCTTTTTATCGATTTGTCTCTTTATTGGTTTGTCTGGTAAATCTCCCATTTTCTCCTTTGTAGGACTCGGGAAAGATGTAGTCATGAGGCCCTCATCTGGTGGTAAAGAAGTTCCTGCCCTGAAACAGGTAAAAGAAAGGAAGAGAAAAGGCGTATCGGGCTCCCCGAGCTCGGAAAAGAAGAAACCAGCTAAGAGATATCGAAAGCCGAATGGGGATCTGATGTTATGTCTTCGGAAGTGGTCCGCCATTTAAGGGACGAGCCCGAAGAAGGAGAGGACAATTTAGCCTGTGTACGGGCTAATGTTGTGATTCAATAGTCTTCCAATTTGGTGGAAGCAAATTAGGGAACCCTGGCCATAATCCCAGAATAAGAAGAAACCGAGATTATCCCTTCTCGATCTAGGATGATTGAAAGGGATACCGAGGGTGGGTCTTCTCGGGCAGTAGAAGATATTTCAAAGGATGAGTTCGGGATAGTTGATATTTGCGGATCCCCTCAAATTTCGGACGCCATGATTCGAGAGGCCAGCATGTTGGAGAATTGGTCCTGTGAGGGCATTCAGGAGTCGGCGGATATTCACGGTTTTCTGGAGGGGCTTGAGTCAGGTGCCTCAGAGGAGGTTACCGGTTTTGGTGGAATGCCGGTACCCAAAAAAGCATCATGGTCGGGTTCTACCGAGCCTTCATCGGTTCACAAACTGGTGGACCGATTCCCAGCCCCGAGTGTCGATCCCGATCGTAGGCGGAAGATAGTGCTCTCCGTACCTGAGGATACCCGAATTTTTTCTCCCCCTGTGGGAATTGCTAGTTACCTTCGGTCCTTGGTGACCGAAGAAGATCAATCGGTAATGAATGCGGTGGGGTCCGCTTGTCTCTTCAACGAGGCCTAACATGTTTTGAATCGGGTAACACTGATGGTATTTTTGCCGCTTCTTTTATACTTAGAGTTGTAGGTAATTCTAACATTTCTCCTTCTGTTTGTAGGCTTCGGTGTTGCATCACGAGGCCTTTCTTCGAATCCAGGAGGAGCAAGATGCCGAGTTTCAGAGTCTTACTGAGAAGAGTGATTCGTACAAGCTCCTTAGTGAAAAACTTCGAGCAAATTTGACAGCAGCTCGAGAAGAACACGAGGAGATGGCTGAGCAGGTATTCCGAATGTTCCATGATAGTGAAGATGAAAAAGTGATAACCACTAACGATCCGATTCTACAGGTTCGGCAGAGGATCGAGCAGATTGGACGCCTTAACTCATAGGTAGATGCGCTACTGGCCGAGGCAAAAGAATTTAAAAAATGTATGGATATCCTTGCCTCGAAAAAGGAAGTCGTTCAAGCTCAGTTGGAGCTGTCTGATGCCCAACTTTGATCTGCGAAAGAAAATGCTTCGGGGCTGATCAAAAAGATGAAAGAGCTTCAGCATCAGTTGGATTTGGCTACTTCAGACAAAGCAGATTTGGCTAATGAACTTGAAGTGGCCAGATCTGAGGTGATCGAGGCCAATACAAGAGCCGATGCCAAAGTGGCTCAGTTCAGGATCGATGTTGAGGTTAGCCAAGCCAAAGCTAAGAGCATAGTCGAACATGCAAAATGGCAAGCTCGGAGAGAAGCTCTCGAGGAGGTCAGAGCTCAGGGCTTCGATATTGGGGCCGAGATTGAAGTCGCCAAGGCGGAGGAGAACAAAGCTCGAAAGTTGGCCTTTCCTGAGGAGGACACCGATGACTCGGGTGAGTCTGAAGATGAGGAAGATACCGAGAACACGGCCTCTGATGAAGATTGTGCCTTTTAGGGCCTTGGGTAGTTTGTTGCGTTCTTTTGATACTGCTTCCGGTCTTTGTATAAAGAACTTCCTTTTGGTTGAGTTGCCTTTGTACAAAAATTTGTAAATATAAATCTTTCTTCCTTTTGAAGCAAAATGGCCTTTTAAGCTAAATAGATAGTTTTTTATGATCATTGTTGCCTTCAGGCTTTGTGGGTAGTCCCCTTAGCTCGAACAGTCTTCAGCCTTAAACAGTCGAGTGTTCATTTGAACTCGAAGTAATGAGTAACTTACTCGAAGTAATGTGGCCCGTAGGCATAATGGTCGAGTGAATGCTTGCTCGAACTCGAAATAAAAGTAGCTCGTGGGCTTAGTAGTCAAGTGAATGATTCAAACTCGAAGTAATGTAGCCCGTAGGCATAATGGTCGAGTGAGTGTTTACTCGAACTCGAAAGTAATGTAGCCCGTAGGCATAATGGTCGAGTGAGTGCTTGCTCGAACTCGAAATAAAAGTAGCATGTAGGCTTAGTAGTCGAGTGAATGATTCGAACTCGAAGTAATGTAGCCCGTAGGCGTAATGGTCGAGTGAGTGCTTGCTCGAACTCGAAATAAAAGTAGCATGTAGGCTTAGTAGTCGAGTGAATGATTCGAACTCGAAGTAATGTAGCCCGTAGGCGTAATGGTCGAGTGAATGCTTGCTCGAACTCGAAATAAAAGTAGCTTGTAGGCTTAGTAGTCGAGTGAATGATTTGAACTCGACGTAATGTAGCCCATAGGCATAATGTTCGAGTGAGTACTTGCTCGAACTTGAAATAAAAGTAGCTCATAGACTTAGTAGTCGAGTGAATGATTCGAACTCGAAGTAATGAACCCCGTAGGCGTAATGGTCGAGTGAGTGCTTGCTCGAACTCGAAATAAAAGTAGCCCGTAGGCTTAGTAGTCGAGTGAATGATTCGAACTCGAAGTAATGTAGCCCGTAGGCGTAATGGTAGAGTGAGTGATTGCTCTAACTCGAAATAAAAGTAGCCAGTAGGCTTAGTATAATAGATCTCGAAAATAGAGGATTGTTTCTAGGATATAAGATATTGGTAAAGAAGAAATTTTTCTTTGTAAATCATTATACATGTATTCATGTTTTGTGTCAAGGCTCAGGCCAACTATATGGGCATGGCTCGTTTAACCATTTGGCCCTTACAATTTTTCATGTCGAGACACTATTGCCAAGAAATAACGAAGTAACTTCCTTTGCGCTGAACTTGATAATCATCGCAGATATGTTCAATGGCAATGCCCCCCAGTATCCGAGGTTGATTGTAAGGAGGCCTCGGATACTGTTGAATTGTTCTAGGTTAGCACGATCAATGGTTGTCTCATTAAAAATCTTGCCAAAAAACCTATTTGGGACAAAACCATGCTCTCTGGCCTAAAGGCTTCGAGTTGAATAATCTGTCCATCTTTGGTCGAACACTTGCAAGGGTTAGTTTCGAAATATGATTGAAGGGGGAGGGGGAGGGGGGTGCCTTAGCAGTAGTATCGTTTTAGGCATTACACGTTCCAATTGCTTGGTAGTTGATTGCCATTTTATCAGACCGAGCTTGTAGGATTTTCGCTATATGACCGGTATCGGTCTCTGGTCGACCTTTGGTTGGTAGTTCTTTTAGTAACGGACCTAGAAACCAACTGGTCGTCTTTGACTCTTATTTTGGATTGATATCGATTGTGCACATCGGTCTAAGTAATAGCTGGGTACTTGATCAGATTATGCTTCAGCCGCCGTGAAGCCATCGAGCTTCGTTCGTTTAGACCTTGAGTGAAAGCTTGAATAGCCCAATCGTTTATGACTGGTGGCAGATCCATTCGTTCCATTTGAAAACGAGATACGAACTTCCTTAGCGTCTCGTTATCCTTTTGTATTACCTCGAACAAGTATGACTTTCTAGTCTCGGCCTTTATGGCCTCGGCATGTGATTTTACGAAGCAATCTACAAGCATAGCAAAAGAATCAATAGAGTTAGATGGTAAATTATGATAACATATCATTGCCCTCTTTGACAGAGTTTCACTGAATTTTTTCAATAATACAGATTTGATCTCATCATGTTCTAGATCGTTTTCTTTAATGGCACATGTGTAAGAGGTGACATGTTCGTTGGGGTCGGTCGTCCCATTATACTTAGGAATTTCGAGCATGCGAAACTTCTTTGGGATTGGTTTAGGGGCCGCGCTTGGGGGAAAGGCTTTTGTACGAATTTTTTGGAATCTAAACCTTTCAATATCGGGGGTGCCCCTAGGATTTGATCAACCCTGGAGTTGTATGCTTCCACCTTTTTGTTGTTTTCTTCGATCCGTTTTGTCAGTTCTTCGAACATCTTAACAACTCCTGAATTAGTCCCCGATTCTTGCTCATTTGACCTCACTATGGTTGGCTCCGTTCTGTGGGCGATTTCTCGAAGTGGACTGGGCTTCGGCCTGCTCGGTAGCTGGGTTTGGCTCTGCAACTGAGTTATTGTTGCCTGTTGAGCTTGCAACATTTCGAAAATCATACGCAAGCTGACGTCGTTTTCCTCGACGTTATGGGTATCTCGGGCTGCAGACCGAGCGTCACCATGAATGCTATTTTCAGGTTCAGAATGTAGGTTCGCTTTAATGGCCACATGCGAATTGATATCTATCGGCACTTCGATTCAAGCTCCAACGGCGTTGACAAGTGGTCTTTCGGTACCGGGTGTCAAGTTGTTGTTCTCATCTTGAAGACCGACTTCGTTGTCGATAGGTGAGGCCATTTGATTGGTAATTAGCCGTTGCTAATTCGAAATCCAAGATACTTTCGGAAACAAGCGCAACACGGTGTGTTTTTGTAGATTCGTATCAAATAACCACTGTTATCCTTAGCCCCACAGTGGGCGCCAAACTGTTTCACCCGAAAAACGGATAGAGTTAAATTTGTACGTAGTTCTAAGGATATGTGGTATAGCTTAATACAAACCGCAAGGATAAATAGAAATATCAAATATGAATTGCAAATAGTACAAAATAAATACGGTTGTAAAGAAGATGATTTTTAGGAATGAACGGGTTGAACCAATTTATGAAGCTTAGAAGAACAACTCTTCTCTATATGAGAAAATGGTGTTTGAATTACAATGTAAACTAAAAAACTCCACTGTACAAAAATGTAGCCATCCTCTTTATAGTGGAGGATCCTACTTTAGATATATTTAAAAATACATAGTGGAGAACCCATGATAAATCAGTTTTTCCTTAGTTTCCGCCGAGATTGTTTGCAACGGCTCTTGTCTATGAGCTCGAACTCGATTGGCTTCGATACCGGTCGGTATTGCTTCTAGAGCTCGATGTGGACTCGGAATCAGATGATGATTCAAGCTCGGTATCGGTTGACCTCTGCCTCTTAAGCTCGAGATCATCTCATCATAGTTCGATTCGTACCCGAGCTCGATAACGACTTCGAACTCGGTGTTTGACCTATACCTGAAATCCGAAACTCGTTTATACCATCTTCGGAACCCATCTTGATATTACGAAGCCTTTCTTCGATCCATTATGTTTCGAGCTCGATCAATCATACGAAGGCCGAAATCTATTTCGACCGTATACAAAATTCTAGCTTTGAAGAATTATATCTTTAGTATATACTGCTGCTAGGTTTAAGTTAAAAAGTTTCCAGTTTGATTTATTTATTTAGGCGTTACACAGTATGTGGTTGCTTGACAAGTGTTAGTATAATAGAAAACAAAGAGCGGTTGTCATCAAGTGTGAAACTAGAACATCGAAAACTGATAGAATGATGGGCTGTTTATCTATTTTTTGAAACTAACCGATGTTATAACATGATAACCAAATATGGAAGAAACCTCAACTGATGATAATCAATTACTTCATTATCATTTTCTGGTTATCTGTCGGTTGTAGACTTATTTAACAAGAATGACATTGAACTACTTATTAGTACTTAGTAGGACCGTAGGAGTACTCATTTAACGAAAATGACATTAGACCAGCTTTTACACTTAAAAAGTTTGGAACTTCTGTGAATGTGCAACAGCAAAAAGAAAAAAAGAAAAAAAAAGACACAAATGATAAAATATAAAGTTTTTTTTTTCTAAGTAGGTTTTACTTTGCAAACATTTTTAAAAGAGGATGAAACAAATTCCCAAACCCCACCTAACAAATTGTGACCCCATTAAAAATGAAAATATAATCATTGTCACAATATGATGGAGATGACATAAAAAGAATAATAAAATATGTATGTATAATTCAAGTCGTTGCTAAAAATTACTAAAATCATTGAATTAGGGTTTCCATTGTTAGTAGATTAAGACAGATGCTTAGAATAGCAACCCAGTTGAGACTAAAAAGCCCAAGTAGCGGATATTCGGCCCGCCCGCCAATTTCAAAATCGATTGAGTTACCACCACCACTTGCTCTTCTCCTCTCTGACCAATATCCCCAGCTGTGTAAGTTCCTAATTTCTCTCTTTATTTCTGTGTAATAACCCTAAATTCCCTTTTTCCCAAATACTTTTTCAATGATTTTTGTATGTTTATTTCATTAAAGACAAATATATATGATAGAATTAGGAGTTCTAGTTCTTGGGACTTAAGTCTTTAGTTTCAATACATCCACCAAATAATCCTAATATACTAAAAGGGATTTTCTTTTCTCGTTACAGTTTTAAGTCAATTTATTAGAGAAATACCCTTTTCTAATCCTAATTACTGTAATCTGAATTGCTAGGTTAAATCCTATCCTAGTTACTGTTAGTGTATGCAGTAGGTCCTTTGAGTTAAATGTTATTATGCCATGGATTAGAATGTTTTTGTATAGGTTTCAAACTTAGAAATGAAAAGAAACAAAAAGAAAGAAAGATGCTTTAATTATATTAAGAGTGTAAGCCGAGTGAAGAAAATATTCCATTTATGTATTGAAAGATTACTTGGTTGATAAATTTCTTTGTTGTGAACCTCAGCTGCTATTGCTTTTCTTCGTTTGTCTGAACAGATTATTGTTATGTACTATTTCTGTAGCTGATGCTCTTTGGTGTTGGAACGGCAAGGTCATTTTGTTTCAAAGGAGTATATATTAACTCTACTATTATAGTTGGTAATATTTTCAGTAGAAGAAGTTTTAGTACAATGAAAGAAGTTGTAACTGATAATGCCTCGAGTTTGCTTACATCAGAATATGTGGGAGAGGCTCCAGTTCTACGTCCTGTGTCTGTCAGAGCAAAATGTTCTTCAAATGTTCAATCAACCCCAGAAATCGAAAAGAAGTATGTCCATGGTGTTTATGATGCCATTGCTCCCCATTTCAGTTCCACTCGGTTTGCAAAGTGGCCTAAAGTGTCAGCTTTCTTGAACTCATTATCTCCCGGTTCACTCATCTTAGATGCTGGATGTGGAAATGGGAAATACTTGGGGTTAAATCCTGATTGTTTCTTTATTGGCTGTGACATTAGTGCTGCTCTTATTAATATATGTGCAGATAGAGGACATGAAGTTTTGGTTGCAGACGCTGTGAACCTACCATATAGGACTGGTTATGGTGATGCAGCGATTTCTATTGCTGTGTTGCATCACTTAAGTACTGAAGATAGGAGGAGGAAAGCGGTGGAGGAGCTCGTCCGTGTTGTTAAAAAGGGTGGGTGTATTTTAATTACTGTCTGGGCCCGGGAACAAGAAGATACGTCGTTAGTTGAAAAATGGACACCACTTAACCAAAGGTATATAGCAGAGTGGATAGGACCAGGAAGTCCTCGAGTTCGCAACCCTTCATCTCCTCGCACCCTTGAAAGCATCCCAGAAGCAGAGGAAAATGGTGCTGGGGAGCAGTTGAAAGACCTACATGCAAAGTCTTCAAAAGTAAAATCAGATGAAGTTATGGACTCAACCTCTCAGGATAAAGGCCGTTCTTTGCTTACTGGATCTGGAAAAGGTTATGCAGAGCAACAGGAATTCTTTGTTCCTTGGCACTTACCTTATCATAGAGCTGAAGTAAGTGGGGCTTCAGCTGTTGCCTTAGCTAGTGGTTTGGCAAAGAAAGATGATAAGAAGGGCTCTGTGGTGTATAATAGATATTACCATGTTTTTAGTGAAGGTGAACTTGAAAGGTAATTCCTTTTCTATTTTATATAAGAAAAGTAAAGAATTTCCCCTAATTTTCTTGTTTGACTGATTTCATTCTGTCAAGTCGCTATATGTTAACAAATGCATATCATGGTTGTTAAATTTTATAATCTATAACATGATGACTGAATGTCGTTACACTTCTCGCAATTGTTCCATTATGTTTTTTTTTTGTGGCTAGGAAAGTGTAAACAGTTTGTGTCATTCTTTGAGTAGAAATTTAGTGTACAATCAATGCTCTGGCAATAATATGTTCATAGAGTTTGAATCTCTTAAAAACATATGATATTTGGGAGGTCACATGTGAGCTTTTGAAATTGTATTGACCTCAAAAGAGCAATGAGTTTTAGAGTTCTGATTATCTGATTATAGGCGATGCTAGGAGTCTCTTTCATCCTTATTCAGAAGTAATTTTGACGTGTTACTGTTCTCTCCCAATAAACTGAAGTGCGTGCATATAGATGAATGAATGAAACAAAACAAATCCAGTTGATCAGCTTTTCTTGATAAGTAAAAATAGGTTGTGCTTGTTTGTCTCTGAGTCATTTCTGAAGTTCTTTTATTGCTTCTTTCATACCCCCTTATGGACTGAAGGGAAAGGCTTTTGAGTATTTGGGGTGGGGGGTGGGGAGTGGCAAGATGAGGCAGTACTTCTCTGTTATGTAGTTTCGCAAAATTAGAAGTTTGACCAATTTGTAACAATGAGCTGCACTAGTTGACATGTTCTGTTCTTCGATAGGTTGGTGTCTGGTCTGGATAATGCCATTCTCGTTGATAGATTCTATGACAAATCAAATTGGTGCGTCATTCTTGAGAAAACATCGTGATAGTGTTGAACTTTTCAAATGATTCTTGCACTTCCATTTGGCGAAGTCAAATCTTTTCAAATGATTGTATTCTACAGATTATGGAGGTTATCAACAGAAACATATGTCTAGTTTTTCATTCTCCGCTGCTCGCTCGGTTGTTGCCTGTATCTCTCATCCTGGATTCCTGGTGTTATCACGTGCCTGATGTGGTTATGTATGACAGTATCTTGTAAAATGCAATTCTTTTTTAAAGATTTTGGGTGACAGGCCTGAGAACAAGGGGTTTGATATCCCAATAGTTACTTCAGTTTTAGGAGATAACATTCTCTTGAATAAATTTATGGCTATGTTTTTAAGGGAACTGAATGCATTTCACAACACTTAGCTGAATTCATTACTGACCATAAAAACCATCCCTCAAGTTTACGGGTTGGACTAAACTCACTCCTAAAATATTACAGTAATCATAAAATGTTCTCCAAGTAAGCAATTTAGCACTTTAGACTTTTTGTCCAACTATTAAAGTTTCTACATGTAAATTCTTTTGACATTTTTCAGTCCAGTTGAGTACCAGGCAATTTTGCATTCTACTTTTATCTATCTTCCCATAAGCAAATGAGAAGTCGTAGAGTGTTATTTTGGTTTTAGGCTTTTTTCAAATACATAACATTATTAGTCACCTCTTCAAAAGTAAGCAAAGAAAGATGCACTCAAAAGAGTGGTTTAGTAATCAATGAAGTAACTATACTATTTGGAAACCGAGGTACAAATTCTAGCAACGACAAAAAAAAAATAATGATTTCTTTCCATATACCTAATTCGTGATTGATAGAATTATCTGTATTTGTGCTGGTAAAAGGTAACATGTATTCAGTGGAATAGAGCTGACCCGGCACAATCACTATTAAAGAGAAAAAAATGTAGGAGATAGATAGATGGTGATTAAATTAATAGGAAAGACTTGAGCATAAGGTCTCAGTTCTGGTGAAGTCATAGCTTTGGACTTCAAAGTTTCAAGTGAGAATAAAGAGCCGTATTTCACATTGAACAGTAATTGTTTTTGTAGAAGATTGATGTGGGGAAGCAGGGAAATGATGTTAAATGAACAAAAATTTCATGTTTGGAGGATGTTTTATAGTTATTGTAATACCTGAGAAATAAATTTATTCCAACCATCGGCGACGCTTGGTTGGTAGTTATTCTAAACTTAGCATCGTTAATACATTGTTTGATTCTTGTTTGTCTTTTTGGCATAATTAATATTGTTCATAAATTGGGTGAACATTTATGTATTGTTCATAATTAACATTTATTTTTACTTTTACTTGTCAAAATTAACAAATCAAGAGAAGATCATATTTTTTTTCTTATTTTACCCTTATCATTAATTACTCATTTCACAAATCTATTTTGAAAAAATGACATTGTATAGTTGATCTGTATGTATATACATTTTGTATGTTATATAAAAATTATATAAATTTTATATATTTTTTCGGCTACCGAATATAAATAGTTTCTAGCGCGGGCTAAAAGTGAAAAAAGCCCTCATATCTATATTAAGTCTGTTAGACCATGGATAATATGTATTTCATCTATTATTTCTTATCCATTGTGGACAAATAAAAGTGGACGAAGAGAGTAATATTTATTCATGCAGAATATAATATGTGAAATAAAAAAAGAAATTTTAGTAGTATATGAATTAAATAACTAAATTGAAAAATATATATATTTTAAAGTAAACAGTAATTAATCTTTTTGGGGGGTTAAAAAAGTAGAGTGTTAGAAAACCTATTTTAATCACACGCTGTACTAATTTTGAATACAAAAGATCAAATCTAATAAAAACAATTTCGATATTATAATTCTACTAGTAAGAGGCTGGCCCGTGCTATGCTAGCACTAGCGCAAGCTTAACACATATCTCATTTTATTTGAGAATAAATATCAGAAATCTGATAAAATAATTGTTGCAGCAAAGTTTTTTTATTACTTGATTTTAAACAGATGACATATTTTATATTTAAAACAAATTTAACTTTAACTTTTCATTTTAACTTTAATGAATTTTTTTTATAAACATACGAATGATATCACAAGACCATAAGTTTCAAAAATTTCTATAGTTACACAAAAGTTATACTCTTGTCGTCTTAATTTATATGAATATTCTTTTTTTTTTAATCAGTTCAAAAAAGAATCACATCTTTTTATATTTAGTACTAATAATTTAACAATAAATTATTTAGTGTACCCTTAATGAAATATTTAAGGACACATGGAGTAGCATATTTAAGCTTCAGAAGACTTTTTTAACCTTTATGGCAAGTCAACTAGGTCATTTATATAAGTTAAAATCGATAGAGTAATATTTTGTTGCTTTTTCCGGGTCTTGCTTTTTTCTTTTGTATTCTTTTCATGAAACAAAATCTCTTTAAAAATGCTATTGTAATCTACGACAATTCTCTTGAAGCTAAAAATTAAGTTGTATCATTTAGTATAATACTAAGATTCTTTTATGAACTAATTAATCCAACATCAATTAGTTAATTTTTCTACAAATATATTCCGGCAATCAAGAAAAATATAAGGTATATAAATTACAGCTTCTAATATTCGTTATGTCAAACTTAGGGTATTATAGCTCCTTCGTCAAAGAATATTTGTATTATGTAAAATAAGTTATGACATGTGGCCGTCCGAGAAAGGGATACGTGGAGTTCAAGACAGGGAGATGGCTGAAGACTGAAGACAACTGTTTCGTTTGTCACCAGGAAGAATAATGCTCATAAAGATGTGATAAATGCTCTTCTTCCGGTGGCATTCAATACAGAATATTCATAGCATTAAGAGCAGTTATCCGTTACAAGGAATTTGACATTTATGTTCACCTTTACATCTTCATAAATGCCCCTCATAATTGACATTAAAGAAAGGCAAGACCCTAGGACTTTCTTCATAACTATAAATAGTGAGCTCAGTTGTCATTGTAAGGGGGAATTTTCTGGCAAACTTATACTATATTTTATACAAAGCTCAATCCAATTTTATCTTCTCATTTCTTGATTCTTTTGTTGTTGTGCCCGAAAACCTTATTCCCGAAATTGTTGCTTTTGTTGTTTCGTCTATATCTTAAGGCTAAGTATTGCGTAACTCTTCAATTATTTATTTATTTCAGGATCAAATTAATTCACTTATCTAGAAACCACGTATAAATTCAACTATATTATTTTACGGGTAAACAGTTTGACCCCCACTGTGGGGACTAGATAGTCGTGTAATTAAATTGACCCTTGCATTTTTTACTAACGTGTTTAGATCGTTTTTCTTTGAAAAAATCATAAGAAATGGCAGATAACACTGTTAACGACATTCACAACCCCGAGATTTGAGGGGATCAGCCTCATTCCGAGGACTCAATCAGTGATACCTATAACAAAGGGAGTGACGCTACACCAGTGCATGACATGCAATATCCTCGATAAGTTCGGGGAACCACTCCCGATGACACTGATGAAGAGCATGTTGTCGACGCGGTAAGGGTCTTGCAAGAGCAACAAGCGATCATTCTAGACCACCTCACGCGACAAGATAGAGTTATGACGGATTTGAAGCAAGCTGTCGGGAGCTTCAAATAATGCAAACAGACGAGATCTGATTCCTCCCGGGATTCCCACGAATCAAACAACGCGGATGATCGACAACAACACTCTTAGGGGTGAAATTGGCTCTGGTGGGGTAGGGGGAACGGATCCGGTCTCAACAACGAGAACGATTCTTTAAAGAATGAACTTTTACAGTTCATGAGGGAGGTAAACGCCCGTATGGACTAGATCCCGGGCGCACCAGCAGTGCTGAAAGGCCCAGACTCGAAGAAGTGTACTCAATTGCCGTACAAGCCAAGTGTGGCACTAGAGTTAATCCCGAAGCGGTTCAAAATGCCTGAAATGCCAAAGTATGATAGAACTTCAGACCCCCATGAGCATATTACCACCTACACAACAACGATAAAAGGGAATGATTTAGCTCCTCGTGAAATTGAATCTATGTTGCTCAAGAAATTTGGAGAAACCCTCACGAGGGGGCCTTGACGTGGTATTCACTATTACCTGAGCATTCCATAGATTCTTTCAAAATGCTTGCGGATTCTTTCATCAAGGCTCATGTCGGGGCAAGAAAAGTAAAGACCCGAAAGACTGACATATTTAGGATAGCGCAAGGAGAGTCCGAGCTGCTACGAGAGTTCGCTACCCAATTCCAGAATTAGAGAAGGTTTCTTCCAGTTGCCCCGTATGAATAGGCGGCTAAGGCGTTCACCAAAGGATTGAATCAGAGGAGTTCAGACGCTTCCCAGAAATTTAAAGAGAGCCTACTCGAGTTTCAAGCAACGACCTGGGCGGACGTCCACAACCAGTATGAATAAAAAATAAGGATAAAAATGATCATATTGGTTTTCCATCGTCGACCAAAGGACGGGAAAAGAATAAGAAAAAATTAAAAGATGATTATGACGCGGACATGCGGAATTCGAGGGGCCGGTTCTTGCCTTACGAACGAACCGAAGGCCGTAGAAGAGGTTTTGGGACAATGGATAGGTTCGCAATCGACATGAGAACCGATCACAGTCGGAATAATCGATCATTATAAGATAAAGAAGTAGCAGGATCACGGATCCTTCCTACCCCAAATTATCAGAATACAACTTCAACGTTAGTATAGTGGAACTGGTATTGGCCATGAGAAACATAAAAGAAGCATGGTTCATAAGACCGATAAGATCTAATTCTAACCAGAGGGATCCCAACTTGTGGTGTGAATACCACGGGACGAATGGCCACCGGACAGGGGACTGTCGACATCTCCGGGAGGAAGTGGAAACGTTACTAAAGAATGATCACCTCAGAGAATTCTTGAGTGACCAAGCTAAGAACAATTATGGTCGTAACCGAGACAACATGAACCCCTTGAAAGAGGGAGAATATCCCCTGCGTCAAACAATCAACATGATCGTCGGAGGGAACGAGATTAAGGGGGTTACCTTTTCAGCAGCAAAGAAGACAAAAATATCAATAACGCATAGCAAAAGGATCCGGGAAGACGACATTACTTTTACGAAGGAGGACGCAGACAGATTGTTGCTACCATACAATGACGCATTGTAATTTATTTAAATGTGCTAGATTTTAAGATTAAACATGTTTTAGTAGATCCAAGGAGTTCAGCTAATATCATACAATTGAGAGTATTGGAGCAAAGCTAAACTCACCGGAAGCATTATTCCGGCCACAAAGCTCCTCATCGGATTCAACCTCGCAAGTGTGACAACTTAGGGAGAAATTTTATTACTCACAAATGCGTAAGTAGTAATGAAAATAACTCTTTTCAAAGTGGTAGATGGTGATATGGGATACAACACCATTCTGGGAAGGCCATGGTTGCGCGAGATGAAAGTTGTACCATCAACATACCATCAATTGCTGAAGTTTCCAACACCTAGGGAATCAAGCAGATAAGGGGTGACCAATCGGTGGCAAGGGAGATGAATGC